>NC_044322.1:236258135-236412364 GCF_007399415.2 Gopherus evgoodei | reverse complement strand
TATAAATATATCAGAGGAATAAATACCAGGGAGGAAAAGGAATTATTTAAGCTCGATTTCATTGTGGACACAAGAACAAATGGATATAAACTGGCTGTCAGCAAGTTTAGACTTGAAATTAAACGAAGGTTTCTAACCATCAGAGGAGTGAAGTTCTGGAACAGCCTTCCAAGGGGAGTAGTGGGGACAAAAGACATATCTGGCTTCAAGACTGAGCTTGATAAGTTTATGGAGGGAATGATATAATGGGATAGCCTAATTTTGGCAATTAATTTGTCTTTGACTACTAGTGGTGAATACGCTCAATGGCTTGTGATGGGATGTTAGATGGGATGGGATCTGAGTTACTACAGAGAATTCTTTCCTGGGTGTCTGGCTGGTGAGTCTTGCCCACATGCTCAGAGTTTAGCTGATCACTATATTTAGTGTCAGGAAGGAATTTTCCTCCACGGCAGATTGTCTGAAGCCCTGGGGGGTTTTCACCTTCCTCTGCAGCATGGGACACGGGTCACTTGCTGGAGGGTTCTCTGCACTTTGACGTCTTTAAACCATGATTTGAAGACTTCAATGGCTCAGACACAGGTTTGATACAGGAGTGAGTGGGTGAGATTCTGTGGCCTGCGTTGTGCAGGAGGTCAGACTAGATGATCATAATGGTCCCTTCTGACCTTAAAGTCTTTGATTCTGAGTCAACAGTGTTATGCTGTTGCAAAAAAAGCAAACAACATTCTGGGATGTATTAGCAGGATGATTGTAAGCAAGACACGAGAAGTAATTCTTCCACTCTACTCTACACTGGTTAGGCCTCAACTGGAGTATTGTGTCTAGTTTTGGGCACCACATTTCAGGAAAGATGTGGACAAATTGGAGAAAGTCCAGAGAAGAGCAACAAAAATGATTAAAGGTCTAGAAAACATGATCTATGAGGGAAGATTGAAAAAATTGTGTTTTAGTCTGGAGAAGAGAAGACTGAGAGGGGACATGATAACAGTTTTCAAGTACATAAAAAGTTATTACAAGGAGGAGGGAGAAAAATTGTTCTTCTCAGGACAAGAAGTGGTGGGCTTAAATTGCAGCAAGGGCGGTTTAGGTTGGACATTAGGAAAAACTTCCTAACTGTCAGAGTGGTTAAGCACTGGAATAAATTGCCTAGGGATGAGGTGGAATCTCCATCATTGGGGATTTTTAAGAGCAGGTTGGACAAACACCAGTCAGGGATGGTCTGGATAATACTTAGTCCTGCCTTGAGTGCAGGGGACTGGACTAGATGACCTCCCGGGTTCCTTCCAGTTCTATGATTCTATGATTCTATTCTTCATGTCAATTTATTATGGCAGCTCCAGGGGGCAGGCCTACGGTTGCATTGGAGAGGTGGCGTGTACCTTAACTCCTCATTTCCTAGTTTTAGAAGTTTAAGTTTGCATTACCTAACACTTCATTTTCTGGCTTTCAGAGGTTTGAATGTGGCTGAACATTCTGGGAATGGGCCACTGCCTGGCATACCTTAACTCCACTTGAGTTTTTGGCAGTTAATATTATGACCTGGGCCAGTAGCCCCACCTATTAAAGTTGCAAGAAACTTCCAATTAGGACCTGTTGTCTGTTGCTTATAATTTAATCAAAGTTTAACCATTTGGGCTGAAATTTTCCATTCCTGGTTACTGCCTCAGGATGAATATTTTTGGAAAACTTCAGCCAAAATGGTTCTGCCTTTTCTGAGAACAAGGCTAGATATTTATGATCTTTTGCCATGTTAAAATTTTCTGGTGACCTTTTCTTTGAAAAGATCAAGCACTCCTATGCTTTTGAGCGGGGATTTGACATTTGGCAGGGGATGGTCTTTGCGTCAGGGATCTGATGTTTGCAATCCCCATGAAAATCTGCCGGTCAATGTTCCTTCCCCACTCTGAACTCTGGGGTACAGATGTGGGGACCTGCATGAAAGACCCCCTAAGCTTATTTTTACCAGCATAGGTTGAAAACTTTCCCAAGGCACAAATTTCGCCTTGCCTTGAACAGTATGCTGCCACCACCAAGTGATTTAAACAAAGTATCAGGGAAAGGATCACTTGGAGTCCTATTCCCCCAAAATATTCCCCTAAGTCCTATACCCCCTTTCCTGAGAAGGCTTGAGAATAATATCCTCACTAAATGGTACAGGTGAACACAGACCCAAACCCTTGGATCTTAAGAACAATGAAAAATCAATCAGGTTCTTAAAAGAAGAATTTTAAGTAAAGAAAAGGTGAAAGAATCACATCTGTAAAATCAGGATGGTAAGTACTTTACAGAATAACAAAAGATTCAAAACCACAGAGGATTTCCCTTCTAGGCAAAACTTTAAAGTTAAAAAAACAGGGATAAACCTCCCTCTTAGCACAGGGAAAATTCACAAGCTAAAGCAAATGATAACCTGATGCATTTCTTTGCTATTATGTACTATTTCTGCAATATTATATGCTTAGGGAGATGTATTTTCCCTGCCCTGGTTCCTTGTTGACTCTGGGAGATACAGACAAAAAAAACCTTCCACCACAGATTTGAAAGTATCTTCTCCCCTTATTGGTCCTTTTGGTCAGGTGCCACCCATGTTATCTAAGCTTCTTAACCCCTTTACAGGTAAAAGAGGAATTAACCCTTTACAGGCTAAAGGGTTACCCTTAGCTGTATGTTTATGAGCCTTAGCTACCCTTAGCTGTATGTTTATGACACTGTCCAAATTCGGCTAAGTTATAAACCTTTGAAAAATTACAGTTTGCGCACACTCAATAGAGATATCTTTGATTATAGCAGCTAAATTCTTTGAGGATTCCATCCACACTGAGCATGCTTCAGCCTGGAACTGAGCTGGGCTCTCCCTGCAGTTGTACTTGTGGGGTGCTGCAGGCTGGGCCAGGTCCAGGCACCTGAACTGAGAGCAGGGAGGCTGTATTCTTAGTGACCACTCCGCTAAGTCTAGGCAGCAAAGAGGAAGAAGCTTCCTATTCCAAATTCAGAGATGAGAGCCAGATCTGGGTTTGGGGTTCAGGGAGAGTAGATTCGGACAAGGAATCTGGAGGGGAGGCAGGGCAGAAACTAGGATTGGAGGCTTGCAGGAGAGAGGGAGGAAGAGGGTAACTGAAAGCTGAGGTGGGGGACTGGCAGTGAGGCAAGGAGAATGGGACTGAGAACCAGTGGTGCAGGGAGAAGGAGATAGAGGAAGAAGAGAGATTGATAAGGAACCAGAGTGCTGGGGGAGAACTGGGACTGATTGGGCAAAGAGACTGGAACAAAACTGGCACCAGGGATGCAGGAGAAGGGATAGGGATTGTGAGCCAACAAGGAGTCCAGGGAGGGAGATTTGGACTGGGAGCCAGAGGGGACAGGAAGTGGAGATGGGTGGTATTATAATTTGTTTTTCTAGTTTGCTTTTTAAAAAATGTAGGAATTAAGTTTGCCTGTGAAACCTTAATTTGCCCCCTTGTGCATATGCATTGTGATACAGTCTTTAATTTCATGATCACATACTATTTTTTCCCCACATACCCCCTGCCTCCTTCAGTCCATAAGACGGATCCTCTGGGGATGAATGAGGATTGTGCAGTGAAGGAGGCTGGTGTTGTCAGTAGGATAGTGAGTGTGTTTATATCTCACATTGGCTCTGAAAGAGTTAACTGGAACTGGAGAGCTCAGTTAAGTCACTTGGCTGCACCTAGGGTTAGGTCAGGCCCAATCAAAGATGAGTCCCAGTTGCGGGAAGAGCTGGGTGGCTAGTATAAAGAGAGGAAGTGCAGTATTGGAGTTGGGGAAAGAGTGAGAGTTAGGCCATGTCTACATCTAAAATTTTGCAGCGCTGGTTGTTACAGCTGTATTAGTACAGCTGTATAGGGCCAGCGCTGCAGAGTGGCCACACTTACAGCAACCAGCGCTGCAAGTGGTGTTAGATGTGGCCACACTGCAGCGCTGTTGGGCGGCTTCAAGGGGGGTTCCGGGACGAGAGAGCAAACCGGGAAAGGAAACCAGCTTCGCCGCGGTTTGCTCTCTCGGTCCCGGAGCCACCCAGCAAACCGCAGGGAAGGAGACCTGCTTGCTCGGGGTTCCGGGACCGAGAGAGCAAACCGGGAACGCCACGGTTTGCTCTCTCGGTCCCGGAGCCAGCCAGCAAACCGCAGGGAAGGAGACCTGCTTGCTCGGGGTTCCGGGACCGAGAGAGCAAACCGGGAACGCCGCGGTTTGCTCTCTCGGTCCCGGAGCCACCCAGCAAACCGCAGGGAAGGAGACCTGCTTGCTCGGGGTTCCGGGACCGAGAGAGCAAACCGCGGCGAAGCTGGTTTCCTTTCCCGGTTTGCTCTCTCGGTCCCGGAACCCCGAGCAAGCAGGTCTCCTTCCCTGCGGTTTGCTGGGTGGCTCCGGGACCGAGAGAGCAAACCGCGGCGAAGCTGGTCTCCTTTCCCGGTTTGCTCTCCCGTTCCCGGAACCCCGAGCAAGCAGGTCTCCTTCCCTGCGGTTTGCTGGGTGGCTCCGGGACCGAGAGAGCAAACCGCGGCGTTCCCGGTTTGCTCTCTCGGTCCCGGAACCCCGAGCAAGCAGGTCTCCTTCCCTGCGGTTTGCTGGGTGGCTCCGGGACCGAGAGAGCAAACCGGGAAAGGAAACCAGCTTGATTACCAGAGGCTTCCTCCTTCCACGGAGGTCAAGAAAAGCGCTGGTAACTGTCTACATTGGATTACCAGCGCTGGATCACCAGCGCTGGATCCTCTACACCCGAGACAAAACGGGAGTACGGCCAGCGCTGCAAACAGGGAGTTGCAGCGCTGGTGGTGCCCTGCAGATGTGTACACCTTCAAAGTTGCAGAGCTGTAACTCCCTCACCAGCGCTGCAACTTTCTGATGTAGACAAGCCCTTAGTTAGTAGACTGGTAGGACTGAAGAGGAAGCTCAGGCCCTGATATCCTCTCCTGAGCAGAGAACTCTGGTAAGAGGCTAGGGAAAGGCCAGAGAAACCATGGGGATGGTGGTAACCGTGGTGGTGACTCTTATTACAAGAACAGGACCTGGACCTCCAGGGAACCATTCAAGTGTAGGGATAGAGTGAATGGGAAATTTTAAGTGGGATGAAAGGTTCTGCCTGAAGAAGGCAGATGTGGTTTAAATGTGTATCTTCATTTGGGACTTGTTGGGGGGCCCTAAAAGAAGCATAAATCTGAAGAGGCTGTGGAGCTTGAGAAAAATGCAGGTATGCAGTAGGCCCAGGAAGGGGCTGAGGGGAAGGCCCACTGACAGGCTGAGATAAAGTGAAGCCCTGGGAGGTAGCTAGGGGGACCACATGTCCTGATTTTATAGGCACAGTCCTTATTTTTGGAGATTTACTTTACATAGACATCTGCTACCTCCCACCTCCTGTCCTAATTTTTCACACTTGCTATGTGGTCACCCTAGAGGTAGCAGGGGCTGGGTCTGTGTAAACAGACCTTGTTGGTTCACTACAGGAACCATGGGCTGGAACCCAGAGGAGAGGAAGGGCCTGGAGTCTTCTATCAGGTAACAGGGAGGTGGTATGAACCCCCCCGATGTAAGGAGCTGGGCTTTTGAAGCCCTGAGACAAGAGAGAGTAAGGACTACAGGGTCTAGAGTTGGGCTGCAGACCTCAAGGACACTGGACTATAGTCTGCTTGGGACATTGTTTCCTGCCCCCTAGAAGGGATGGGGACTATAAATGACTTGACTGGAGGGCTCAGTCACAAGAAGAGGCAGACCACAGCAGGACTGGCCTGGCTGTAGGCAAAGGAGTGCCCCATGGGTGAGTCAACTCTCTTGCAAGGACCCCTGCCTGCTTCATTTGTTCCAGATGTTGGAAGATGATTTGAATGAGGCAGAGGGCTGCAGGAAGAGAAATGGGCTCATGGTTAAGGAATTGAATGCAGCCCTGGGGAACTGGCTTCTATCCATACCTCTGCCACAGAGATCCTGTGATGCTTGGTAAATCATTTAAACAAAAATGTTCCCACATGGTCACTAATTGTGGGTTCCTCACTTCCTGGGTGCCTGATTTGCAGAAGTGCTGAGTACTCACAACTCTGATAGAAGTCAATGGGAGCTGTACTTGGAATGTATTAAGTTGTCTGAAAAATCAGGTCCGGCCAGGTATATCAAATTGTGAACCGAAAATTAGTGGAGACTCTTAACCTTAAGTATCAGGGGGTAGCTGTTTTAGTCTGTATCCACAAAAACAATGAGGAGTCTGGTGTCACCTTAAAGACTAACAGATTTATTTGGGCATAAGCTTTCATTTTAGCCTTAAGCTCTCTGCTTTAGCTACTCTCTATTTATAAAATGGTAATAACACCATCTCCTCATCTGAAATGTTTGTGAAACACTCAATACTTACTCCAATGGATTATCCCATAAGCAAAGAGATTCACATAGTATACACATTTGGTGGGGCATGTGTAAGGTTGCCACATCTCCCAAGTTCCAGGATTGTCCCAACGGGTATGTTTTAGAAAACTACTTTGCCATATTATTGCAATGCAGTGATGTTTAGAGCTAGTTGGAGGTTGAGGTTTTTTGTTTTGTTTGTTAGTAGTTGAAATTTCAAATATGGGTGGACAAACAGAAATCACTTTTTAAACACACTTGCTCTTTTTCTTTAAAGTCAGCTCTAATATTATGATGCCACCTTGCAATATGGCGGGGTAAAGTGGGGGAACTGCCCTGCTTGTGCTCTCCCCATTCAGTGGATAAACTGAGGAGCTGATTCTCTGAAGGTGTGTAGCTATCTCACCAGCTGTTCATGCATTACAAAAACAACAACCATAAACCTTGTATGCAGTGTTGGTGCCAGGATATTAGAGACAAGATGGCTGAGGTAACATTTTACTGGACCAATTTCAGTTGGTGAGCGAAGCAACCTTATGCCTGAAGAAGAGCTCTGTGTAATCTGGTCTCTTTCACCAACAGAAGTTGGTCCAGTACAAGATCTTACCTCACACACACCCCAACAACAAACCTTAACAGTTGTATTCCCCCCACCCTTGAATCAGACAATCCAGCAGATTTTTCTCTCTTCTCACCCCCCTTTAATGTGCTGGTGATGACCAGACACTGATCACCAAACATTGTCATTTGCCGCTT
Organism: Gopherus evgoodei; assembly: GCF_007399415.2. Classification (NCBI taxonomy): domain Eukaryota; kingdom Metazoa; phylum Chordata; order Testudines; family Testudinidae; genus Gopherus; species Gopherus evgoodei. The sequence continues at coordinate 236,405,254 of NC_044322.1, read as the reverse complement.
TGGTTATTAAAAAAACAAAACAGTTTAGGTATCATTTTTTTTATCGCTGTGGTGCTAGTATCACAGTTACTGCTACCACAGGACTGATAACGTTGCGAAGGAGTCAACCAATCACCACCCCTACATATGATTGATAGAATGAGAGGAGGGAAAAATAATTCCTCAAGACCTGGAGGGTGGGAGGCGGAGCTTTCTTTTATATGCCTCATTTTGGTGGTTAGAGTCCTGCCAGCCCCCTGTAACACCATAGTGGTAATGGGGTGAAGGCAATCTTTGCTTATACACTTTTGCTCGCCCTGTTTTTAGAACAAAGCCTTTGCGAATACAGCACGATCTTTTTGTAAATTACCAACGTGGCCCTGCGGAGATGCCTGAGCTGGTAATTCAAAGGTCTCTCTTGATCAGTTTCACCATTGACTAATGGACCTCGCATCCCTGACCGGTTTGACACACAAGCAGGTTTCTTCCCCTCCCCTGTACTTAACACCCACATCCCAGAACACTTATTAGCAAGCAAGGCTTGAACGTGATAAAAGATGAGACCTTGAGAAAAGTCAAAAGCATCTAGGAAGAAAACAGGTTGGACCTGTAAAGAGAAAAGAGTTCAGGAATTTCACCAGTGAGCCATGAAATGAAAAGTAACAGCTGATCTACTAGAGAAGAGGAGGAAAGAGGCAGCGTTAGAAACTATGGATCTAAGGTTAACGTGGGGGGAGGGGAAGCTGAAACTTAAAGTAATTACCCAGGCGAGAGAGAGAGAAGTATCTATGATAGTACCATTTATGCGTTAGATTCTCTGTACAAGGATCAGCAGAGAACTCCTTATTGGCAACATGGTTTGCATTGTAAGGCACAAATGACCCCACTGCTTTTAAAAGCATGAGGCTAAGCAACGGATTTTTTTTTTTACAGTCCCCAGAGGGGTTACAAGTATTTGCATATTTATACCCCAGTTGATCGCCCTGAGGTCTGAAAGCAAGAAATTACTCCAGAATTTTACTAAGCGCTAGCAAATAAATAAATAAATTAAACGACGATGTGCTTGTTTTATTATATAATCAGGGTTAGGCTCATAAATACGAGCTGAAGTGAAGAGAAAAAGCACAGAACAATTCGTTTAAAACTATTTATTCTTTTGAAAGCCATGACCATTGTTTTGTTCCCCTGTCAAGACAAGAAGCTGAATTTCTGGCATAAAATAAAATTCCAATGTGATTATGCTATAGAGAATTCTTTCTGCTCCTATTAATACAATTAAATGCATTTTATACACAGTAGGAAAGACTTCCTATGTGACAGTCTTTTTATGCAAAACAAAAAAAGAAAAGACATAGGAACAGGAATTCGCATTGTTTGAGATCTAAAATATTGAATCAAAGTGGCATGTTTCATTCGCTGCCCTACTTCTGTGATGATCCCAAAGTAGTTAGTATGTGTGGATGGATCTTTCCAATAAATCTTGGCTCAAAAACAATTGAACGCCAGCATGATTTGTAGAAAGGAACTTTTATTTCCTTTTTGTGTGTGTCTTTTTCAAGTTTTACTTGTGACGGAAGCGGCTTAAGCCCTTGTATTCTGGAAGGCGTTTTAGGTGAGTGGCTTCAACAGCAGCCGCCGTTGCTTTCTTTTGTTCATAGGCAGCTGTAGCTTGGACTACATTTCCCAGCTGGCTGTGCGGATAGAGCATTTCTGTACGAAGCTGCGCTGCCCTCTTTTCCACTACACTTGCCCTCCACCCTCAGATAAAAAAATATACATACTTTGCTGACACATCATGTGCATTGAACATTCAACAAGGGCAACCATGCAAAAGGCAGATCACTGAAAACAACCAGGAACTTTCCTCCTCCAAAATGAAACTCCAGAGAGAGACATGCAAAAACTACAAGACAGTTAGATCCTGGAGTGGGAGGAAGGTAGGCAGAGCAAACAATGCCTAAGGTTTTACATCTTAAATGCACAAGGATCAGTAATGAGAAGATACCTTTGTGGAAGGGGATAAATCAAGATTTTTGGTAGTCACCCCCCCCCCATGCCTGTACTAAGCAACTATTTTCTGATCACACAACTAAAGAATACTCATGTCTTGCATAATTTAGTTTACCACTATATAAATACACCTCTGCCCTGATATAATGCCACGATATAACACGAATTGGGATATAACGTGGTAAAGCAGCGCTCTGGCGGGGTAGGGCTGCGCACTCCAGCGGATCAAAGAAAGTTCGATGTAACGCAGTTTCACCTGTAACACAGTAAGATTTTTTGGCTCCCGATGACAGCGTTATATCAGGGTAGAGGTGTACTCCTTTTCCTGCTCCTACAGAGCCCACAGATTGTGCTGTACTATATTACACTGCTTTTTAATGCATTGACAATTGTATTTGGCATGTGTAGTTAAACAAAAGATGAATTTTTGTAATGGGGGTTCTTTCTATGCAATCTCTGTATAATCTTGGTGAAAGGAGGTTTGCTTAATTAATTTGGAACCTGTTGGGTTGATAGGGATTAATACAAATACAGATGTAGGGGGAAGATGAAATGTTATTTTAGAAAAGGCTTAAAAAAAATTGCTTGTTTGAAGTGGCCTTCCTTTAACACTCTCCTCTCAATTATACCACTCACTTCAATGAAGTGATGCCAGTGTAAATGAAGGGAGAATTTGCCCCAGGTTTCTAAGGGATCCTGGTGATGGACCTTTCTCTACAACAAGAGAGTGAAGGTGGGTACTACAAAGAATTGAAGAATCTGCTAGCCAGGCCTTTCCTCCTAAGGGAGTTGATTCAATTTACACCATTGTGTGTTGAGGGGCGTGTGTGTGTGTGTTCAGAAGCTAGATTTGAATTTCTACAGCAAAAATTCAGTGGTTGAACTTATGTGTGTATTGGAATTGTCTTCATAACAAAAGGTAAAAATAGTATCAAAAGCAAGTCTAGTCCATTGTCTGATTATGTTTTCTTTAAAAGGAAGGTTAGGAAGATTGTCATTCTCTAGAGTTGGATTAGTGGTGAAAATGATCTTGTCTTGCTGTATTTGTCATTGCTATATTTTAACTTTGAATCTAGGGTTTCTAGTCATGATTATTTTATTTTAAAGAAACGTTAAGATAAAACATATGTCAAAAATAACTACTTGGGTATACTAATAACCCTCTCAGTTGTTCCAGCTGGAATAATTTTAAATGTAGAATTTTCTTTTCAACATTTACACTGTTTGCTTTTTGCTTTACATTTAGTCTCTTTTCCCTATGCCAGCTAATCTGTTTCACTTTCCTTTCTACAGTTATCGTCATCTTTTACATCTAAGTTTAAGGACTGCTGATGAATATTTAACTATTTTTGTAAACTGTTTTTGTTGACATTAAAAATAATTTGGGAACATTTTTATACATATTGGTCAGAAATGATGTTGCCTTATATGTCTGTACAGTGCCCAGCACATTTTGGGGTAGATTTGACTTCAGGCACAGTCCCATGAAAAGAGTCAGTAGCCTCAGTAGGAACTGTGCCTCAGACATGCCCTTCTGAATCACATTTTCCTCCTTGCTCCTGAAAGAATCATTGACTATTGGCTTACACCAGCAGTGTATTACTACTTCCTTCTTCATATAGCTCTCACGTTATGACGGCTTGGCTTCTCTATCCACTGAGTAGTTGAGGGGTGGATGTAAGGCTCCTTGCCCACTTTCTCCCTCCCTGGAGCAGGTGGTCAAGTAAACTTGCTTATGACTCTGCTTCATAGAATCATAGAATATCAGGGTTGGAAGGGACCTCAGGAGGTCATCTAGTCCAACCCCCTGCTCAAAGCAGGACCAATCCCCAGCTAAATCATCCCAGACAGGGCTTTGTCAAGCCTGTCCTTAAAAACCTCTAAGGTTGGAGATTCCACCACCTCCCTAGGTAACCCATTCCAGTGCTTCACCACCCTCCTAGTGAAAAAGTTTTTCCTAATATCCAAAAAATATTGTGACCCAAGGACCAGGTGTGTGGGGCTTTTTTGGGGGGGAGGAGGGGAGGGGAGAGATTATTTTTTCCTTGGATGTGTATAGTCTGAATCACAATCAAAACTAGGGTGACCAGATGTCCCAATTTTTATAGGGACGGTCTTGATATTGGGGCTTTGTCTTATATAGGTGCCTGTTACCACCCCTCTTCCCCCCTAAAAAAATGTACATGGTGTTCAAACATAAATATATGACCTTCATGTCCATATTCTGCCAGCAGGTTTTATGGAAAAATCCCATTGAGTTGAATGGGAGTTTGGAATGTTGATTCAGGGCAGACCTGTGGCTCTATGTCTGCAAGACCATGCCCCGTTTTTCTGGAACCTCCACATGTCTTCATAGTCTGTATAATGTGTGCGGACAGAGGCATGCATTCTTAAGGTGGCTCATTAGACTAGAGTGGTACCGTTTATTCCACATGATGGGACGGATCCCTGGTAATTCCCTATATGGTCAGGGCTATGTCTGGAATTAAAGTTGTCATTGTTTTCATTATACACTTCTATTTCCATCAGCTTGTCTTATGCAATTTCTCTTTCTACCACCTTCCTTGCTACCTCCCTTTGTTTTGCCTTGGCTTCCTGTCAATCCTGTCACACATTTTTTTGCAAAAGCCTTCTCCTTTACAACTGCTTCCCTCTACATCCTGTACAGCCTTGACTTATTGAGGTCTCATTCTGCATTCCTTGCCCTCGCAAAACTCAATGGGTTTGGGTACTGCTTGGGGGATCCAGGACGGGGCCCACTTCAAAATGTAGCTGAAGAAAACAAAACTTTTCTTGCCTTTACCTCCAAAGTTCTCTTTTGTTCCACTATTATTTTTTTATATATCCCTGTAATTGTATTACTTACAGCAGTCTGTAAAGCAGTCTTGAATACTAGTCCCAATCCTACTCCCATAGAATGGCAAAGTCCCACTGATTTCAGGAGGATCAGGCCCACAGTTTCAATAAAAAGCGAATTGAGAGCTCAGTTCTTCAGCCCTTAGTCAAGCAAGTTACCACCATTGGGAATAATCCTGCATGTCCCTACTCAATTTTTATATAGACAAAACCCAATGAAGTAAATACAGATTATACCTAAATAAAGGAATTCATTGATTTCAGTGGCTCTAATCTCACATGTAAAGATTAATTCATGCAGGACTGGGACTCAAAACTCTGATGTATTTTATGTTGCAAAAAGCTGAAGCTCAACATGCCAGCTCTCCACCGACCAGCATTATTATTGTCGTCTGTATTAATATTAGTATTTTCCATAGATTTGAATTATAAAAATCACATAGGATGTTTTTAAGTTATCCAAGTGCAAAAATATTGTCATTGTGCATTCCTGTAACTTCAAAGTGGATGAGTGCTGATTAAAAGGAAGTGTGTGTAATGGGGTAGGTAAAGTGTTTCAGATCCGTTTGTAAAGATAATTGTTCTAAACAGCTTTTCTAAAAGAAATCACCAAAAAGCACATTTTTAAAGAAACACAATAACTCAATACAGCCAAGAAAATAGGAATTCATGGTTAAGCCCAACAAGCTTATGTTTCTTCTTACAATGACTCTGTTCTTAGCTCACCTCAGTCTTAACTAAGGCCCTGATTCTGTAAACATGCGTGTGCTTAGCTTTACTGCCTGAGTAGTTCCATTGAAATCAATGGGAGTAATGATACTAAACTAAAGTTAAGCATGTGCAAATGTGTTTACAGGATTGGGATTTTAAAATATTCCTGTTTGCTTGCTGTCTTTGTTATTTAGAAGTAGTATTTTGTACTACTCTATCCACTGAGTAGTTGAATAAATAAGCCCAACTTGTCCTGAAGCCAGGAGACATAATTATAAGATCACACCATGGCTTTTTACTAGTTTATTTTGTATAGCTGGCTTGGTGTTTGTGGTGCTCACTTTGGGCCCTATCCAACTCCCACTGAAATGAATGGAAACACTCAGTGGAGGCTTCAATAGGAGCTGGTTCAGAGCCATTGGGCCCAGTCTTATTCCCATTACAATTGGTGCTGATAACTCCAATTGATATAGTGGGAATAGAATCAGGCCCTTTGACAGAATGTCACACTGCCAGCTCATTTGGTAATATGTTCAATTTACCCTTTATTTTCATAATGTGCATTTATAATAACAGTGTGTAACTGGATTAAATCTACTTGTACATACTGTTTGTACAGCACACACTACTTTTGTGTGCCAAGAAGCATATACACATGATGAATTTAACCCTAGAGATTTATCTATACCTGAAATATTTAGCTCTTGCCTTGTAGGTTCACTGAAAAGTCTTTAATTTGAAAGGAAATCTCTACAGGCACAAAAAGTCCCATAGAGGAAATCTTAGTCACTTTCTATAGGTCTGAATTACTTTTCATTTTGATACTTGATTTTTAACCATTTCTTAATGCTTTATTTTCACAATACATATCAGCTTAGAGTGAGATGAAGGAGAAAAGAGAATATAGGATATGAATAGATATTTCTACAACAAAAGCAACAGTTGCTTGTTGCTCAGTATAGCTGAGCTCAAGCATTCAAAAATCATGAGTCAAGCCCCTCCCCATAGTCATGAGATTAAAAAAGCCCTTATGATTTTAAATCAAATAAATTTGGGTGGAGGTTGCATTTTTTGTTTTTTTCTTTTTCTAGTTTTGAGGCTTTAGGATGCAGTTTGCTGCCACTTTCAAGCTTTTCTCTGCAAGCATGAGAGCTAGAAATTAACATTTTTCCAGATGAAAGCTGAAATTCTTAAGTAATCACATGACTCCAGCTGCTGGGGCTTTACAAAAAACACCAGCTATCATGAGACTCATGATAAAACTGCAAGAGTTGGCAACACTGCAAAAAGAAGGCCATGCAGAGAAATTATCAGAATAAAATAGGTATTACAGAACCTGGTAGCTGAAGCTGCTTTTACAGTTCTACATCTTATCTAGTGTCTAACTGAGTCTCAATCCAGACAAAATGTAGGGACTGCGTCTGTGCTGGGGGATGAGAGCAGAAAAGGTTAGATCCACTCCCTTGATACAGAGAATATGTTTGCTGTTTGTTATGAAATTCTGAAGAGCAGCTGGGGATCCAACAAGTTAAAGATTAGTACTGGGTTCTGTCTTTTTTCTGTGTGCAGTTCAATGTGTTTGTCATGATGTATACAGCCTTAAGTAGCATGTGCCCGGCCTGAGAGATCACTTCTGTCCGTGTGTGATACCGAAGTTGAGATCAGCTGAGGCACTCAAACTAGCTTTCTCTTGGTTCAGCTGGGGAGGGCTAATGGCAGGGTGTTCTTCCTGGGGCAGTATGCTCTGGGATATGCTTTCTCCTCCCTCCATACTTTGGTCTGACAGAGTCTAGTAACTTTGGCAGTGCACTTAAGGTCCATTTGTTTTACTAGACTTTTGAGAAGGGCATGTGGATATGGTGGGAGGGTTTTAATACTCTAGCTGGCTGCTGATAATCTCAATAAATGAACTGATTAACTGAAGGGCAGTGTCTCTTTTTTGTAATCTTTGTATTTTATTATGCTAAAAAATAAAATGAGAACTTAATATATACATTGTAAATGCTCCTTGGAGTAGTTCCAAACAACAGTCTGTAGGTAACAAAATCGCACATGGGAACTGTGTGTTCTAGTTAAAAATATTAATTATACATATTGATATGTGTCCAAATTTTTGTTCTGTGTTGGTACCACACCTATTACAACAAGCTCCTGGTCTGTTACCGGGGTCACCAGATGCTACTGTAATACAAATAATGAAGAAAAATGTGTGTATATATGTAAATATATATGTATACACCTGTGACGGGTTGGATCACAGAACCCCCCCCCCCCCCTTGGAAGCTGCCACCCAATGTGCCAAGACTACTTCTATCCCTGCCAGCTCAGGACTCCAGCACCTTGTCTTGCTCAGCCAGCCACTCCCGTCTGCTCCAACACAGACCCAGGGTCTGAATTACTTGTCCCAAAGCTGCAGGCTTACCTGAAAGCAGCTAACAGAAGAGATGCCCAACTCCCAATGGGGTCTAAATCCACATAAATCTGTTTTACCCTGTATAACAGGGGGGGCTGTGCACTCCGACGGATCAAAGCAAGTTTGATATAACATGCTTTCACCTATAATGCGGTAAGATTTTTTGGCTCCCGAGGACAGTATTATATCAGGGTAGAGGTGTAGTAATAGACAGAACAAAGTAAGTCACCAAGCAAAACAAAATAATATGTGCAAATCTACATCTAATCAGACTGAATACAGATAATCTCATCCTCAGAAATGTTTCAGTAAGTTTTTTCCTCAGACTGGACACCTTCCAGACCTGGGCACAATTCTTTCCCCTGGTATAGCTCTTGTTCCAGCTCAGGTGGTAGCTGGGGGATTCTTCATTATCGCTCCTCTCTCCCTTTGTTCTGTCCACCCCTTCATATATCTTTTGCATAAGGTGGGAATCCTTTTGTCCCTCTCTGGGTTCCCACGCCCTGCTTCTCAATGGAAAGACACCAGGAGGTTAAAGATGGATTCCAGTTCTGGTGACATGATCACATGTCACTTCAAGCCTTCATTCCTCCCAGTCTGACTCACAGGAAGGCCCTGCCTGCAAACAGAGCCATCCAGTCAATTGCCCTGGTTAATGGGAGTAATCAAGATTCCAAACCACCATTAATGGCCCACAATTTGCATAATTACAATAAGCCCTCAGAATTATATTTCATATTTCTAGTTTCAGATACAAGAGTAGTACATTTATACAAATAGGATGATCACACTCAGTAGATTATAAGATTTGTAATGATACCTTACAAGAGACCTTTTGCATGAAGCATATTTCAGTTACATTATATTCACTCATTAACATATTTTTATAAAATCATATAGGCTGTAACATCACAACACCCACACTATAAACAATTCTATTGATCAACGCTTCTCATTTAACTTAATCATAATGTCATAAGTTTGAAGCTCATATTTCTGTAGACTAGTCATTGATGCATGTAGTGCTACTATCAGTTGGTTATAATAGGCCTGATATTGATCTTAAAATATTTCCGTAGTGATTCATGGAGCAAGACTTGTTGAATGAATGTTAGTTACAAATTCATGCCATTGTACAAAAGAAACATAGGCGGAGGAATGATGAAAGGATTCTGATGACTGGATCAGTGTTGCAAATAGAGAGACTGGAAATGCAATGCCACAAAAAAAAAATGAAAAAAAAATGTAAAACTACATGTAGAAAAAAATTACAGAAGCAAATGTCGAGGAGTTGTGTAATTAAAAACAGTTTAAATTTTTTGAGCGCTGCAAATGATACACATTGATTTAGGTTTCAAGAGCCATTACTAGTACTCTACTATGGCAGTTCAATATATTCTCTACCCTAGGGCTCTATTCAGCAGAAATGTTATGCAGCCCTTCTGTGTGCAGGAGCCTGCTGAATACAGTGAAATGGACTTCATCTTTTCATCCTATTCAGAAGAAATTTGTTTGTCCCGTGGAACTATTTCTTATGACTGCTGGGACTTTTTGCAGAGAGCCAAAAGGAGGCAAAGACTTCACTATAATACTCCCTCAATCTTCTGTGAAACACTGTCTATTCACTGCATACAAAAACTTCTCATTCTGCCATAGAAGCTAATTTTATATTTTGTCTGAAGTTAAAGTGGCTTTGAGTTAAAGGAGTAGTAAGTAGCACAAGGGGAAACAAAATATATAGAATATGCTCACAGTCACTTTGTGCGGGAGCAAAAGATGACATTAGGTGACTAAATCATTTGAGATGGAGCCAAGGTGACACTCAGCAAAACACGTGTTGTGGACTTACATTGAAAAGCAGATAAATATCAGAAGCTTCCTGCCCTTGGCAGACCTGTGTTTGGTGCATTATAACAAAGGATATGAATAACTCCCCATCCCCTGTCCTACTAGATTTTTTTGTTTGGCGGGGCAGATGCATTGATTGCATGGCATTCTCCCCAATGAATATGGTAAAACTCTGGCCTCTGGGTAGGGTGTAGCCTCTCTCCCCCATATAAAAGAGCAGTGAAGCTTTGAGACTGAGATTTTCTAAGCCACCTAAAGAATTTAGATGTGGAACTCCCATTGGAATTAATTAGAATTAGGTGTTTGAATCTCCTAAGCGGCTTGGAAAATCTCAGAGTTAATGTACAACGTATCTTTTGTATTTCTGTGATTTCTCTCCTCTCCCTCACCAAGGTTGGTGTAACAAGCTGGCGGAGTTTGCCTGAACCACCCTACCCTGGATACTGATCCTGCTAGGAAAGGGTTATGGGGATTCTGCTGACTCATTGAGGCAGGTAACTCATTACCCCACTGTGTATAAAGGAAGGGAGAGGGGCTCTCTGGAGACAGAAGCTCTAGGGTTTGGGCTGAGCAGCACTGAGGAAGGAAATTTAGGAGTAGCCAAGTTTGGCGAGAAGGTCTGAGCTGAACTTTATCTTCTAGTTGATTTATTTTTTAAGGCCAAAGCCCTGGAAGTAGGTGATTCTGGACTGTATGTACTGTGTTTGTTGAGCAGGTTTGGAAAGGCACTTGAATAGTCTAGGTATTTCTCCCATCCAAACAATGCCAAACACACACTTACCCAGATTTGTGATACTGCCACTTCTGATTAACAAAATGCTGTTCCTTCTATATCCTTTCTTGCTGTTAGTGTTCCCTACAATCATGCCATTTCACAAGAGGCTAACTTTGGATAATCAGTCTCAAGTGGAACTGTTGTTAAAGAAAAGCCGTAACTACCATTAGTTGATCCAATAGCTAAGTCTTGAAGGAGGTGTTCTCTGAACAATAAAAAACATGACAATTGAACCAGACTCTTTGTTGCATGCTGGGCTACATCTTTCCATTGATCAATGTGCAAAACTCCATTTCGGAACTGAGGAGGAATTCTGCAGAAAAATCCAATGATAAGATATTGCAAGTTTTAGGGGGTGTCTTCTCTTTTTCTTCACCCTTGAGAGGAACATACAGGAGTTCAAAGAATAATGGAAATTGAGATGTACATAGCACATAGGCATATTTCCACTTACTACATTAGAGAAGCTGTTCAAGAATAATTTATCCTTTAACCCTGTAAAAATATGAGCTCTTCAAAGCTAGCTAGGTTAGAGAGACCTAGGGTGATTTGCTGAGTAAAGTGCCTTTACTGCATATACTAAATCTTTAGTTTCCACAGATTGTCATTTGCTCATTGTGACAAAGTTCCTCCTCTACCTTGGTGGGTCCTGTGCTTATCTGGCAGATTTGTTCACCTCAGTGATCTTCCCTTCAGTCTGGGTCAACTTCTCCTGTGTCTGATCAGGAGTTGGGAGGTTTGGGGGGAACCACCCTCTACTCCGGGTTCCAGCCCAGGGCCTGTGGATTGCAGCTGTCTATAGTGCCTCCTGTAACAGATACATGACAGCTACAACTCCCTGGACTTCTTCCCCATGGCCTCCTCCAAACACCTTCTTTATCGTCATCACAGGACCTTCCTCCTGGTGTCTGATAACACTTGTACTCCTTAGTCCTCCAGCAGCACACCCTCACCCTCTCACTCTCACTCTCAGCTCTTTGCACCTCTTGCTCCCAGCTCCTCACACGCACTTCTTCTCCTCTGGCTCCCCCCTCCCTGACTGGAGTGAGCTCCTTTTTAAGCCCAGGTGCCCTGATTAGCCTGCCTTGATTGGCTGCAGATGTTCTAATCAGCCTGGCTGCCTTAAGTGGTTCTAGCAGGTTCCTGATTACTCGAGTGCAGCCCCTGCTCTGGTCACTCAGGGAACAGAAAACTATTATCCAGTGACCAGTATATTTGCCCTCTACGAGACTCCTGTACCCCACTGGCCTGGGTCTGTCACATCATATAGAAGGGTTTGTTGCTTTAAACAAATTCTCCACTACCTTTTGGATGCATATCTTCAAACTCTGCTTAACCAAGATTACTGAAACATGCTCTTTTAGAAGGAAGCATCTTGAGGAGGAAGAATATTTTCTTTATGTAACTTAAGGGAAAATGCCTGACCTACCTGTCTGTCTCTCTTTCTTGTCTTCTATGAAAAGTTTAAAATAGAGGGCCAGAGATTTTGAGTGTATAGAGTAAAATTTTCAAAAAAGCCCAAGTCCCATTTTCAAAATTGACTTAAGTACCCAAGTGTCATGGGACTTAGATGCTTTTGAAAATTTTACACAAATGATTTATAAGCTTTAGCTCCATTTTAAGAAGTGACTTAGAAGGCTACCTCCGATTGACTTTCAGTGAAGCTTGGGCTCCTAAGTGCCTAAGGGTATGTCTACACTAGGAAATTAGGTCAAACTTCTAGAAGTCGATCTTTAGAAAGCGATTTTATACAGTCGATGGTGTATGTCCCCAGTAAGCACAGTAGGTCGATGGAGTGCGTCCTCAATACCGTGGCTAGCATCGACTCACGGAGTGGTGCACTGTGGGTACCTATCCCACAGTACCCACAGTCTCCGCCGCCCATTGGAATTCTGGGTTAAGCTCCCAACGCCTGATGGGGCAAAAACATTGTCACAGGTGGTTTTGGGTACATGTTGTCTGTCGCCCCTCCCTCTGTGAAAGCAATGGCAGACAATAGTTTCGTGCCTTTTTTCCATGCAGATGCCATACCACGGCAAGCATGGAGCCTGCTCAGCTTACCAACACTGCTGCTCTTGTGTCCTGGGTGCAGCTGGCAGCAGACGGTGCAGTAGGTCTGCAAACCATTGACATCCACCGCTTCCACTGCAACTCTGCTCTCCTGCTGTTGTAAATAAGCTCAGTCTCAATTGAGTAAATGATGACTGAGCTCAATAGAGTAAATGAGCTCAGTCATCCACCGCTTCTGCTGCAACTCTGCTCTCCTGGTGCCATGAATCCACCTCGCAGGTCCTCTTGTCGTTCGGTATAAATATCTATTCTCGTGGCATCCGTCGTCATCCACTGCTTCTACTGCAACTCTGCTTTCCTGCTCTCCTTCAGACACCTTACCACAGCAAGCATGGAGTCTGCTCAGCTCACTGCTGCTGTTGTGAGCATTGTAAACACCTCACACATTATCCTGCAGTATGTGCAGGACCTGCAAAGGCAGGCAAGGAGGCGATGACAGCACGATCATGATAGTGATGAGGACATGGACAGAGACTTCTCCCAAAGCACGGGCCCTGGCAATCTGGACATCATGGTGGTAAAGGGGCAGGTTCATGCCATGGAACGCCAATTCTGGGCGCAGAAAACAAGCATTGACTGGTGGGATCACATAATGTTGTAGGTCTGGGATGATTCCCAGGGTCTGCGAAACTTTCGCATGTGTAAGGGCACTTTCATGGAACTTTGTGACTTGCTTTCCCCTGCCCTGAAAAGCGCAAGAATACCAAGATGAGAGCAGCTCTCACAGTTCACAAGCGAGTGGTGATAGCCTTCTGGAAGCTTGCAATGCCAGACAGCTACTGGTTAGTCTGGAATCAATTTGGAGTGAGTGAATCTACTGTGTGGCTGCTGTGATCCAAGTAGCCAATGCAATCACTGTGCTGCTGCTATCAAGGGTAGTGACTCTGGGAAATGTGCAGGTCATAGCAGATGGCTTTGCTGCAATGGGATTCCCTAACTGTGGTGAGGCAATAGACAGAATGCATATCCCTATCTTGCGACCAGACCACCTTGGCAGCCAGTACATAAACCACAAGGGGTACTTTTTCATGGTGCTGCAAGCACTGGTGGATCACAAGGGACATTTCACCGACATCAATGTGGGATGGCCGGGAAAGGTACATGACGCTCACATCTTCAGGAACTCTGGTCTGTTTGAACAGCTGCAGGAAGGGACTTACTTCCCAGACCAGAAAATAATTGTTGGGGATGTTGAAATGCCTATAGTTATCCTTGGGGACCCAGCCTACTCCTTAATGCCACGGCTCATGAAGCCATACGCAGGCACCCTGGACAGTAGTAAGGAGCAGTTCAACTATAGACTGAGCAAGTGCAGAGTTGTGGTAGAATGTGCATTTGAACGTTTAAAAGCTTGCTGGCACAGTTTACTGACTTGGTTAGACCTCAGGAAACCAATATTCCAATTGTTATTGCTGCTTGCTGTGCACTCCACAATATCTGTGAGAGTAAGGGGGAGACTTTATGGCAGGTTGGGAGGTTGAGGCAAATCGCCTGGCCACTGATTACGCTCAGCCAGACACCAGGGCAATTAGAAGAGCACAGCAGGGTGCCTTGTGCATCAGAGAAGCTTTGAAAACCAGTTTCATGACTGGCCAGGCTACGGTGTGACAGTTCTGTTTGTTTCTCCTTGATGAAAACCTGTCCCCTTGGTTCACTTTACTTCCCTGTAAACCAGCTGCCCTCCCCCCTTCAATCACGGCTTGCTGAGGCAATAAAGTCATTATTGTTTAAAAATCATGCATTCTTTATTAATTCATCACACAAATAGGGGGATAACTGCCAAGGGACGGGTGGGGAAGGAGGGAAGCAGCAGGTGGGATGGTGGATGAGAGGAGGAGGGAAGGACAAGGCCACAATGCACTTCAAAACTTATTGAATGCCAGCCTTCTGTTGCTTGGGCAGTCCTCTGGGTGAAGTGGTTGGGTGCCTGGAGCCCCCCCACCCCCACGTTCTTTGGCATCTGGGTGAGGAGGATATGGAACTTGGGGAGGAGGGCAGGCGGTTACACAGGGGCTGCATTGGCAGTCTGTGCTCCTGCTGCCTTTCCTGCAGCTCCACCAGACACCGCAGCATGTCAGTTTGATCCCCCAGTAGCCTCACCATTTCATCCTGCCTCCTCTCATCTTGCTGCCTCCACTTCTCATCTTGCTCCCGCCACCTCTCATCTCGCTTGTCCCTCATCTTCTGCTTTCCTGGACTGTGCCATTGTTTGCCTCCATGCATTCTGCTGAGCTCTTTCAGTGCGGGAGGACTGCATGAGCTCAGAGAACATTTCATAGCGAGGGCGTTTTTTTCGCCTTCTTATCTGTGCTAGCCTCTGGGACGGAGATGATAGGGGGAGCGTTGAAACATTTGCAGCTGCAGGAGGAAAAAAAGGGAGAGTAGTATTTAAAAAGACAAATTTTAGAGAACAATGAGTAGACTCTTTTATGGTGAACCAAGCTGTTAACATGACATAGCACATGTGCTTTCGGTACAAGGTCTCATTTTACCTCTTATATTCAGGGCCTGCAAGTTTGGTGTGAGAGATCATACATGCAGGGCTGGGCCACAGAATTTAGCTTGCAGGCAGCCCTAGTAAGCTGCAGTCTTTTGGCTTCTTCAACTTTCATAACATGTGGGAATGGTTTCAAACATCAGCACCCTCCTTTCCCATACCAAGCACCCGTTGGGTTGGCCATTTAAAAGGAGTGGCTGTACTGGCCGCAAATGCATCCCAAGTCTTCAGGGCAAATTAATCATTAAACATGCTTGCTTTTAAACCATGCATTATATTTACAAAGGTACACTCACCAGAGGTGCCTTCTCCGGCTTCATGGTCCGTGAGTCGGCCTTGGGAGGGTTGGGAGGGTATAGGCTCCAGAGTGATTAACAGTTCCTGGCTGTTCGGGAGAATGGTTTCTCCGCTTGTGTGCTATGCGGTATTCTCATCCTCCTCCACCTCCTCATCCCCCAAATCCTCATCCCTGTTGCATGAGTCTCCCCCATTGCAGGTGTCCACAGACAGGGGTGGGCTAGTGGTAGGGCTCCCCCCTAGAATTGCATGCAGCTCATCATAGAAGTGGCATGTCTGGGGCTCTGACCTGGAGAGGCCATTTGCCTCTTTGGTTTTTTGGTAGGCTTGCCTGAGCTCCTTAATTTTCACACAGCACTGCTGCGGGTCCCTGTTGTAGCCTCTGTCCATCATGCCCTTGGAGATTTTTTTCAAATATTTTGGCATTTTGTCTTTTGGAACAGAGTTCTGA
Source organism: Gopherus evgoodei (assembly GCF_007399415.2). NCBI lineage: Eukaryota > Metazoa > Chordata > Testudines > Testudinidae > Gopherus > Gopherus evgoodei. Next base: position 236,389,347 of record NC_044322.1, on the reverse strand, counting down.
TAGCACGGATTCATCTCCCCAAACAGCAATCAGATCCAGTACCTCCCATTAGGTCCATGCTGGAGCTCTTTTGTGATTCTGGGACTGTATGGTCACCTATGCTGATGAGTTTGCCACGCTGGCCAAACAGGAAATGAAATTCAGAAGTTTCTGGGGCTTTTGCTGTGTACCTGGCTATTGTATCTGAGTTGAAAGTGCTGTCCACAGCGGTCACAATGGAGCACTTTGGGATAGCTCCCGGAGGCCAATACTATCGAATTGCATCCACACTACCCCAAATTTGACCCAGCAATGTTGATTTCAGCGCTAATCCCCTCGCCAGGGAGGAGTACAGAAATCGATTTTAAGAGCCCTTTAAGTCAACAAAATGGCTTCGTCATGTGGACTGCTGCAGGGTTAAATCGATCTAACGCTGCTAAATTCGACCTAAACTCATAGTGTAGGCCAGGGCTAAGTCATGTCTGAAAATGGGGCTTAAGCATCTAAATCATTTAGATGCATTTAAAAATGTTACCCATCATCTTGTATTAGTGACTATATGGCTCAATTTGTAATGTTGTGGCCTAAAGTTTTTAAAGGGACTAGTGAATTTTGCTACCTCAAATTTTGGGTGCCTGCTGCAAGACACCTTAGTGGCCTAACTTTCAGAAAGTGTTGTACATCTACCATCTAAAAATCTAGCCTAATTCTGCATCTACTGAAATCAACAGGAATTTTACCATTAAATCTAATAGGCACAACATTAGGTCAATGCTGAGTGCTTTTGAAAATCACACTGCACTGCTTTAAATCTAACAGAAACAAAAACAATAGGTGATGGGATTATACTTTATGCTGATGTAACAGTGGTAAATCAGGGGTTGATACACTCTTAGGACCTGACTGAGAAGCTCTGCACAGGTGCTCTCCTTTGAACGGACATTCCTTCTGCGCATCTATGTTCCTTGGGAAGCTGGAAATCATAGATCTCAAAGTACTTCTCCATGAGTAAGGGTTAACTCCATTGGCTTGACCAGCCTTTCCCAAACATCCAGGACCATGCGTGAGATCTTGAGTGCAGCATCCTTGCATTGTTTGCTATATACATTACAACATATATATGTTACATTAATAGGGCCTAAATCTTCACTGCCTTGCACCTTGTGTGGTCATTTACACCTGTATAAAAGTGAGTCCAAAATGGGTGTAAAATACTACCAGAACAGAAATATTACAAGTTTATGCCCCTAGTGTAAATAAATGCACACGTTGCAGTGGAGAATCAAACTTCCAATATCCAACTGATTGCTTTGTAAGGAGCTGTGGGGTACCTGATACGTGAAAGGTGCTATGTAAAGACACACTCTATATTTAGAGCGAGAATGCCTGGGGGGAAGAATGGAGCAGACTTTTCTTCCCACTCCACAAGTTAGGAATGACTGCATTGTGTGTGATTTTTTTTTCAGGGATGAGTGAAATAACTCATTACCTGTCCACTGTCATGCCTAGCAAGAGAAAAATATATTGTTTATTCTGTTTGCTGCAAATTCTGTATTATACTTGTATCACTTTAGCTCTTTTTCATACAAGCAGCATGGCAGCACTGCTGCTGAGATTTGCAAATGGGCCAAGAGTTTGTTTTTAATATACTTTTCTTTTATGGAGTTCCTGTGTTTTTTCCAAAGCCTTTTTACCTGTGGGCACAGTGGCTTAGTGGAGACTTTGAATGGCTTTCCAAGGACTAAAATAAAACCAAAAATCCAGGTGCTGATTTATAGTGCATTATAGCCCACTGACAGTTATTTTCTCAACTCATTGGACAGTATTTTGCAGTCAACGGACCAAATTCTACCTTTGGATTTGCACATATTGTTCCTACTGATGTGAATGGAAATTATGCACACACCCAAGGGAGGTAGTTAGCTTCATCTTGAAGCTCAACTTCTATTGAGTAGGCCTGATCCTGCCCCCCATGCACAGGCAAAATACCCTGGTGCATGTAATAAGAATATGAGGTAGTTAGGGGACAATCAGGAAAAAGTGAAAGAGATGCAAGATGAGAGAGAACAGGAAATCTTACTAGCACAAAAATGGGGTAACAAGGAAGAGTGGTGCAGCATAATGGGAGTGTGATGGGGTATACAAACTCCACTCTGGGACAGAAAGGGTTAAAGGACTATACTGAGCTCAGCTGGCTCCATCCCTCCAGAGCATGCGCCAAATGGAGGCAGGGTTAAAAAGGGAACAACCCAACTCAGAAGGAGGAGGTGTGCAGACCTCCTGCAGGGCTCCTAGGGGGGATGAGACAGTATGCAGAGCCCAGCTGGGGTCAGCAGGTTTTCCTTCTTTTTTCTTTTCTTATCTGAGACGGGTAGCATTGGGAGGAAGTGACCCAGGGAAGGTAGTTGAGAGGCTCCTTCCCGGAGGCCAAATGCTGCTGACCTTCCTAGGGCCCTGTGTCAGAGCCCAGTTGAGTAGCAGTTCCAGGCTCTCCTACCATTGGCCCTGCAATGAGCAGATGCTAACAGCTAGGCTCCTCTGCCTCTAGTGGCCTCCATTATAGGGAGGAATGCTTTGATTTGACAATGGAAGGAAAACAAATTGATTGGAACCAGTGGGCTTGAGGCTACAAGTTGAAGAGCACCTGATGCAAGGCACTGAGACCCACATCTTCAAAAGGAATTTAGGCAGATAGGTCCCATTGAAATCAATGGGAATTAGGCACCTACATATCTGGGCCTGAGTGCCCTCAAATCCCACTGAAGTTATGAACCTTTGACACTATGGAGCTGAGGATCTGGCCCTTTGAGTTTCTGGAGCTCTGTGTACAATAGCTGGGTTGTAGAGAATATGCTGAGAATGCTTGATAGAAAATCTCATGGACCAAATCCTGAGCTCACTACTCAGGCAGGTTTCTGATGGAGAGAATGGAAATTTGTCTGCATAAGGACAGAGTGAAGACAGAGTCTCAAGCTTCGGGCCTATCTGTTCAACTGGGATAGCCAATTTCATGGAATTATTTTTAGGGGCAAGTGAAAGTGAGTATTATTATCAATGTGATGTTTTGGTCTGACAATATTATGTAAGAGCTTTTTACTCCAAAACTGCTGTGTATCAGCTTTTGGATGATGATTAGACCATTTAACTTCCTGTTATTACCCAGACATTTTAGCTTCTTCGTTTTTTGATTTGTTCTCCTTGCACAGCTTCAAGTTTGAAGAAGTTTTATTTTTGTCTTGAATGATGTTACAAATTTCACCTAGGAGTCAGGATGTGTATATCTTCTTTTACTGCTGCAGAAATCCAAACAAGAAAATAAAACATAACTAATTCTGAATCAAAATGTTCTAGACTAGTTATGAGCTGTGTGGGTATTTATTTATTTATTGTACAAGAGATCTTTGTTCCCTTCATTCACTCCTCAAGCTGAAGAACAAAAATGCAACTAAATGGAAGAGGGTAACATGGAATGATGGTCTTTTCATCCCTTCTGCTATTCAAGCAGTGAATGGGAAGTTTTGGATTATGTCCCTTTAACAAGAGAAGGGATGAGGGAGGATGCATTCTGGGCACATGGAAATGGCTGTTGGATTTGGACAACTGTGAATGAGAGCTGGATTAGGCCAGTTGGAAAAAGGAGAAAAAGAGTGAGAAAATCTTATTGTCAGCACCTGTGAGGTGGAAGGAAAACTGCCAGTGAGTGAAAGTTAACAGGAAGCTGTGTGATGAATTTGCTGAGTAGTCCTAGGTCAGTACAGGTCAGGGTGGGGAATCGGACAATAAACTTAATTTGCTGCTGCTCTTCTTTGGCTGCTCCGGAGGGATGTAGGTTGCAAAGAATGGGAGGTTCTGAGGCAGTTGATGAGGAGTGTGTCTGGGGATCTTGGGAGGAACATGGTAGTTGGAGGCAGGTGGCAGTGAAGACTGGAACCCATCAGGGACTAGCATCTTTGGGCTGACTAGCTGAAGAGCCTTAAGTGCTTGCTGGAGCCATTCTGCACCTGGTGTGCTACCAAAGGTCGGTGCTCCATGGCACTTCAACAACCTCGCAAGGGAGTATGAAGGCAAGGGAGTATGAAGGTGCTGAATAAAACATGTGAGGAAAGCAGCATCAGGGAAGCAAAGGTGTGATGAAGAAAGGAAGAGCAGGAGGAGAAAGGAAGGAACCAACAGAACTGCATAGAAAATGGCAGAGAGAGAGAAACATAGCCAGAGAAATCTGGCTGGAAAGATAAGTGAACTCCTGTCCTAACCCAAGCTGTAGCTGTAGCTTGGGTTAGGACAGGAGCTCACAGGTGAGTCAAGAGGACAGCAATAACTGTGGGCCAACCCTTCCCCCAGATAAATGGTGCAGAGGGGATGAAACGAACAAAAATTGTTCTCTCCTGGCACAGATTCTATGGAAAGGAGTGGAAGGGAAGGAAAGCATCACTCTCCCAGCATCACATGGAAGGGGCTCTGTGCAGTGAAAGCTCTGCAGGTTTAGAAAGGGAATGATTGAGAGTAAAGGGCCAGGACAAGAGACTGGGAAACAATAAGAGCACAGCTCATGAGGCAGCTATGATGCCAGAGGAGGTGACTTGGGGAGCAACTCAAAGGACCAGACATCTATATAGATATCCCAGCTTCCTGCTGGATTGCCACAGATCTTGGGACTTCCCTAGGTCCACAGTACCTTAAACCCCTGACCTATTTAAGACGGTGAGTTGTGAACTTCATGAATTGCAACACATGGAGTTTTCTACTGAACTTTGCCTTTCCTGCAGGTTTTTCCATGGAAGGCACGATTTATCTGTATTTCTTATTTTCCAATAAGTACATTATCTTCTCTAAAGCTCAATCTTTGAGGAAGATGACCTCACAGAAAGGGAAGGAGGAAAACTGTATAGGCTGGAAATAAATAGGAAAGTTGGGGTCAAATGCTGAAGATTTTTGATTAGATTACCTGACCTGAAGGCCTTCTGTGTGGCCAGTGGGTCCACTTTCCTTCCTGCTAGAACAACTGGTCCTCGTACACCTTCATTGTCATTGTGCCATGCTACTACATGCACAAAGTGTTATTGCTCATGTAGGGGAGTGTTGGCTAAACAAGCCTGGATCTCCATGGTGCCTTGCCATAGGCTTTAGGCACCTTTTCTAGGACAGCAGGTGTTGAGCAACTGTTCCCCCTTTTTAAGGTGGCCATGTTCCAATTATCTCTAGAACCCAATGTCAATTTGTGAAGAGTGCTTTTTGCAGGCTCAAAGCAGAGGGAACCTATAGTTAAGCTAGTGCAGTGGTTCTCAACCTATTTATCATTGTGGGCTGCATCCAATACTACCTTTATGGCCCCGAGGATGTCACATGGGCTGCTGCTATGTGCTGATTGGGCTGCAGACTGAGAACCACTGAGCCAGTGAGTGCCTTCACAGGGATCACCAATTTGGGGCTCACTTCTGTACATGTTTGACATATGGGTACTAGAAGGAACAATATTGCAAAAAGAGGGATGGGGCATTTTCAAAGGCACATACGGGAATTAGGCATTATCAATGGCAGTGGGGTTCCTAGCTCCTCTTTATAAATCAGTAATAATTTCTGATAAGGATAAACATTATAATATGCAGAGATTCAGGATTAAAACAGGGTTAAAATGGCAATGCCCAGAATAGTAGACTCTAGGCATCCATTACTAGTTATACTGCATGACTGTCATATCTGACAATGTCAGGGCATCTTGTGTGGTGTCTTGTGGCTGTAGAGTCTAATCTGCAAGGAGCAAGGTCATAAACAGATATCACATAGGAATGTGTAGTCTCGCACTGAAGACTTGGCATGACATTTAGCTCTTTCTTTGATCACTTTTTCGCATCCGTCTTTCTCAAAGTGTTTATAACCTTTACTGATAGTTGCTCTCCATTCAGGTCTGTTATTGGCTGCATCTTTGAAATTATCAATATTTACGCCACATAAGTTGAGATTCTACTTTTAAAGGTGTTGCTGAAGTGTTTACATTGACTATCCTTCCTGTGCTTTCTGAGTTCCAGCTCACCATAGAGGACTTTTTTCAGCGAGTTCATCATCATCCAATCTAATAACATGACCTGTTCACCTAAGCAGAGCTTTGATAATCATTACCTACATGCTGATTGTTTTTGCTTTTTCAAGGATGTTGATGTTTGACACTTTGCCTTGCCAGTGGACCTTCAGACTAGAGCAAAGACAATACATTAAAATTGTCAAGTTGTTTGATGTCTGTGGTAACTGTCCATGTTTCACGCCTGTACAATGGTATGCTGGTTGAGTATCCCATGGCAACCTTCTGAAGACCTCACTTGCCTTTCATATTCTGTTTGATATTACTTGAAATGGTACTGCCAAGGTAGTTAAAGGGACTGATGTTCTTTAGGTTTGTATCATCGATGGTGATGTTTGGCTCAGTGGTGGTAGCGGATGGGTCTGGCTGGAAGATGGCTTCAGTTTTTTCCGGGCTGTTGTTGAGTCCAGCTTATTTAGTTGTTGCTGAGAACCTATCAAGGGTAAGCTGCAGGTCACTTTTACTATAACTGTCTACACTGTGCTGCACCATAGACTACAGAGGTATGAACTGCATACCAAAACGTACTCTAACTGCCTTCTGGGGATGCTACTGTTTAAAGAGGACTCTGTTAATATGAACTAGGTACCTTTTTAGTTCACACTAGCAGCATCCACATAGGGCAGTTAGTCCATTTTGATGCACTATGCAATTCACACACCCATAGTCTGCACTGCAGCATAGTGTAGACATACTCTTACTAGAGGACAGTCCTCTGCAGAAAGGGCTTCACATGTGAGTTCCTCAAGGACTGTTGTCTGTGTAGAAAGCTTTTGGAGTTTTGCATCAGTTCTGTACTTTCTATAGATGCTCTTCTGAAAGTTGACAATTGTGTAATTCAGAATGGCTGTTGAGAAGAGACCAAAGAGGACTGGTGCCAGCATGCAGCTTTGTTTTGAGAAGCCACTATCTGAGAGTACTTGACCAGCCATGTCTTCATGGAATTGATGTATGATATTAATGAAATGTGTGGGACAGCCAAACTTTTATAGAATTTTCCAGAGGAAATTTCTGCTCAGTGTCAAACATTAGTTACACAAAAGACAAGAGAATACAGCTGGAGACAGGTAGCCACTATATACTTAATTTTGCATATATGGATGCAAAACTTTCAGTGACAGACACATTGCATTTACTGCTGTTATAACCTTATTCCCAGATTCTGGACCTTAGCGTCCAAAATATGGGGGTTAGCATGAAAACCTCCAAGCTTAGTTACCAGCTTGGACCTGGTACCTGCTGCCACCACCCAAAAAATTAGAGTGTTTTGGGGCACTCTGGTCCCCCTGAAAAACCTTCCCTGGGGACCACAAGACCCAAATCCCTTGAGTCTCACAACAAAGGGAAATAATCCTGATTCCCTTCCCCCCTCCAGGTGCTCCTGGAGAGATACACAGACACAAGCTCTGTGAAACTACGCAGAGTGATTCCCCCTCTCCGTTCCCCAGTCCTGGGAACAAAAAGGACTTTCCTATTCACCCAGAGGAAATGCAAAATCAGGCTAGCAATCCAACACACAGCTTTCCCCTGATTTCTTCCTCCCACCAATTCCCTGGTGAGTACAGACTTAATTTCCCTGAAGTAAAGAAAAACTCCAACAGGTCTTAAAAGAAAACTTTATATAAAAAAGAAAGAAAAAATACAAATGTTCTCTCTGTATTAAGATGATACAACACAGGGTCAATTGCTTAAAAGAATATTGAATAAACAGCCTTATTCAAAAAGAATACAAATCAAAGCACTTCAGCACTTACATTCATGCAAATACCAAAGAAAAGAAACCATAGAACTTACTATCTGATCTCTTTGTCCTTACACTTAGAAACAGAAGACTAGAAAATAAAAAGTACTTCTCCAAAGCTCAGAGGAAACAGGCAGACAGACAAAAGACTCAGAGACACACTTTTCCCTCCACCCAAAGTTGAAAAAATCCAGTTTCCTGATTGGTTCTCTGGTCAGGTGTTTCAGGTGAAAGAGACATTAACCCTTAGCTATCTGTTTATGACACGCCCCCCAAATTGCAGACAGTGGGGAAGCTCACTGGCGGCAATTTCCTTCTAGAACTTGAAAATAAACAGATTAATACAACACATGCACCTTTACATATACTACTAAGTATATAACTAACAGACTTTTACATTTTAAGGACACTTTTTAACTACTGGATTCTGGGAAACTCTCACGGGAGAGTGCATCAGCAACTTTGTTAGAAGCTCCTGTGATGTGTTGAATTTCAAAATCAAAATCTTGGAGAGCTAAACTCCAACGAAGAAGTTTCTTGTTGTTCCCCTTGGCAGTATGAAGCCACTTTAGTGCAGCATGGTCAGTTTGTAGTTGGAACCGCCGTCCCCAAACATATGGGCGTAGCTTTTCCAGGGCGTACACAATGGCATAGCATTCCTTTTCACTGACTGACCAGTGACTTTCCCTCTCAGACAGTTTCTTGCTGAGAAACACGACAGGATGGAAGTTGTGATCTGTCGCTTCCTGCATGAGCACTGCTCCTATACCACGCTCAGATGCATCTGTGGTTACTAGGAATGGTTTGTCAAAATCCGGGGCCCTGAGTACAGGGTCAGACATGAGCGTTGCCTTAAGCTGGGTAAAGGCTTTTTGACACTCATTAGTCCACTTAACGGCATTTGGCTGGGTCTTTTTGGTTAGGTCGGTCAATGGGGCAGCGATTTGGCTGTAGTGTGGTACAAATCGCCTGTAGTATCCGGCCAAGCCTAAGAAGGATTGGACCTGTTTCTTTGACCTTGGGACAGGCCACTTTTGGATAGCATCCACCTTGGCCTGTAGGGGGTTTATGGTTCCTCGACCCACCTGGTGCCCCAGGTAAGTCACTCTGTTTTGGCCTATTTGACACTTTTTGGCCTTAACAGTTAGTCCTGCCTGCCTGATGCGCTCAAAGACCTTTTCCAGGTGGAGTAGGTGTTCGGGCCAGGAGTCTGAAAAAATGGCCACATCATCGAGGTAGGCAACTGCAAATTCTCCCAGTCCAGCTAGTAGACCGTCTACCAGCCTCTGGAAGGTGGCGGGTGCATTTCGAAGGCCGAAAGGAAGGACATTGAATTCATACACCCCCGTATGGGTGACGAATGCTGACCTCTCCTTGGCAAGTTCATCTAGCGGTACTTGCCAGTACCCCTTGGTTAAGTCTATGGTAGAGATGAACTGGGCACGTCCCAACTTTTCCAATAGCTCATCAGTACGTGGCATTGGATAGTTGTCCGGACGAGTTACAGCATTTAGCTTACGGTAGTCCACGCAGAAGCGTATTTCCCCATCTGGTTTGGGTACCAGAACCACTGGAGATGCCCATGCACTGGTAGATGGGCGGATTATACCCATTTGTAGCATGTTCTGGATCTCCCGTTCTATAGCAGCTTGGGCATGAGGAGACACCCGGTAGGGTGGGGTTCTGATTGGGTGAGCATTACCTGTATCAATGGAGTGGTATGCCCGTTCAGTCCGTCCTGGGGTGGCTGAGAACAATGGGGCGAAGCTAGTGCACAGCTCCTTGATTTGTTGCCGCTGCAGACGTTCCAGGGTGGTTGAGAGGTTCACCTCTTCCACGCCACCGTCTTTTTTTCCGTCGTAGTAGACACCGTCAGGCCACTCAGCATCATCTCCCTGGACTGTAAACTGACAAACCTGTAAGTCTCTGGAATAGAAAGGCTTGAGAGAATTAACATGGTACACTTTAGGCTTTAGTGAGGAATTGGGAAATGCTATGAGGTAGTTTACAGCTCCCAGGCGCTCTTGGACCGTGAATGGCCCTTCCCATGATGCTTCCATCTTATGGGCCTGTTGCGCCTTCAAGACCATAACCTGGTCTCCTACCTTGAAGGAACGTTCTCTGGCATGTCTGTCATACCAGGCCTTTTGCTCTTCTTGAGCATCCTTTAGGTTCTCTCTAGCAAGGGCTAAAGAGTGTCGGAGGGTGCTTTGTAGGTTGCTTACAAAGTCCAGAATGTTAGTTCCTGGAGAAGGCGTAAACCCCTCCCATTGCTGCTTCACCAACTGTAATGGCCCCTTAACCTCGTGACCATACACCAGTTCAAATGGTGAAAACCCTAAACTGGGATGTGGTACAGCCCTGTAGGCAAACAGCAACTGCTGCAACACTAGGTCCCAATTATTGGAGAATTCGTTGATGAATTTTCTTATCATGGCCCCCAAAGTTCCATTGAACCTTTCCACCAGGCCATTGGTTTGATGGTGGTACGGGGTGGCAACCAAGTGATTCACCCCATGAGTTTCCCACAGTTTTTCCATGGTCCCTGCCAGGAAATTAGACCCTGAATCTGTAAGGATGTCAGAGGGCCAACCTACCCTGGCAAAGATGTCTGTTAGGGCCAGGCACACAGTGTTAGCCCTGGTGTTGCCTAGAGCTACTGCTTCTGGCCATCGGGTAGCAAAGTCCACTAAAGTCAGTACGTACTGCTTTCCTCTGGGCGTCTTTTTTGGGAAAGGGCCCAGAATATCCACAGCTACTCGCTGAAATGGGACCTCAATTATGGGGAGTGGCTGGAGAGGGGCCTTGACCTGGTCTTGAGGCTTACCTACTCTTTGGCATACCTCACAAGACCGGACATACTTGGCAACATCCTTGCCCATCCCCTCCCAGTGGAAGGACTTCCCCAACCGGTCCTTGGTTCTGTTCACCCCAGCATGGCCACTGGGATGATCATGGGCTAAGCTTAAGAGCTTCTTCCGGTACTTAGTTGGAACCACCAACTGTTTTTGCGGCTGCCATTCTTCCCGGTGTCCACCAGAAAGAATTTCCTTGTATAAAAGTCCTTGGTCTATAACAAACCGGGATCGATTTGAAGAGCTGAGAGGCGGTGGGGTGCTCCGTGCCGCCGCCCACGCTTTCTGAAGGCTGTCATCTGCTTCCTGCTGAGCCTGGAACTGTTCCCTTGAGGCTGGGGTCACCAGTTTTTCCTCAGACTGTGGACTTGGGCTTGGTCCCTCTGGAAGCGATGTAGGTGATGGGGTTGTTTCCGTTGCTGGTGAACCGCTCTCCGCTGGTGCACCTGAGGGTATTTCAGGCTCTGGCTGAGCCTTTTGGGTATGGCTGTCGTGTGCTTCTGCCAGTTCTGGCTCGCTGGCGCCCTCTGGTGTTGAGTTTGAAGATGTGGTTGCACTTGCTGGTGCTGGTTGCTGTTCCAGTTCCGGGCCTGGGACTGGAGATGCTGTGGCTGTTTCAGTGGTAGGCATGGAATCCGGGTCCACTACCTCTGTCTGGGTCTCTGGTAACACAGACGGGGCCTCTGTGGACGGCTCAGGAACAGGAATGGGTCTGGAAGCTTGCTTGGTTTGGCTACGGGTAACCATTCCCACTCTCTTGGCCCGCCTCACCTGGTTGGCCAAGTCTTCCCCCAGTAGCATGGGGATAGGATAATTGTCATAGACTGCAAAAGTCCACATTCCTGACCAGCCTTTGTACTGGACAGGCAGTTGAGCTGTAGGCAAGTCTACAGCTTGTGACATGAAGGGATAAATTGTAACTTTGGCCTTTGGGTTGATGAATTTGGGGTCAACGAAGGATTGGTGGATAGCTGACACTTGTGCCCCCGTGTCTCTCCACGCAGTAACCTTCTTTCCGCCCACTCTCAAATTTTCCCTTCGCTCCAAGGGTATTTGAGAGGCATCCGGGCCTGGGGATCTTTGGTGTGATGGTGGTGTAATGAATTGCACTCGCATGGTGTTCTTGGGACAGTTGGCCTTGATATGTCCCGGTTCATTACACTTAAAGCATCTTCCATCTGATGGGTCACTGGGCCGAGGTGAGTTACTGGAGACTGGTGAGGTTGAAGAGTAGGGTATCTGTGGCTTTACTTGGGTGGTATGGAGGGTCTTTGGCTGTCCTCGGTTGTAGGGTTTATGGTCTGTGTGCCCCCTGGGGTAATCGTTCCCCTTGACAGTAGCTTTTTTGCTTTCTGCCAGTTCCATCCATTTGGCTCCAATCTCCCCCGCCTCAGCGATAGTTTTGGGATTTCTATCTTGTATGTACCGTGTGATGTCTTCAGGAACACCATCCAAGAACTGCTCCATTTGTATGAGGAGGTTCACTTCTTCCAAGGTTTGAATGTTGTTTCCTGTTAACCAGGCCTCATAGTTTTTTGCAATGTAGTAGGCGTGTTTGGGAAATGACACCTCTGGTTTCCATTTTTGGGTTCTGAAGCGCCGACGGGCATGATCTGGGGTTATCCCCATCCTGTATCTGGCCTTGGTTTGAAAAAGTTTATAGTCATTCATTTGCGGCTTGGGCATTTCAGCTGCCACCTCTGCTAAAGGTCCACTGAGGTGTGGCCTTAATTCTACCATGTACTGGTCTTCGGGGATGCTGTACCCAAGACAGGCTCTTTCAAAATTTTCCAAGAAGGCCTCGGTGTCATCACCTGCCTTGTAGGTGGGAAATTTCCTGTGCTGTGGAGCAATAGTTGGCGCCGGGTTGTTAGGGTGGGCTGGCACATGCAGCCCAGCTTTTGCCAAGTCCAGTTCATGTTTTCTCTGTTTTTCCTTCTCTTCATTTTCTTTTTGTTGTTTTTCCATTTCTTTTTGTTGTTTTTCCATTTCTTTTTGGTGTTTTTCCATGTCTCGGCGGTGGGCCGCCTCTTCTTCTTCTTGCTTCCTTCTGTGGGCCAACTCATCTTCTGCTTGTTTCCTTCGGTAGGCTGCTTCTTCTTCTTCTAGTTTTCTTTTGTGTGCTGCCTCTTGGGCTGCCTGTTCTCTTTGGAAGGCTGCCAGTTTGATGCTTTCTTCCTTTTCTTTTATCTCCATCTCTTTTTGTTTTATTTCCAGTTGTCGCCTGTGTTCAGCGTCTTTGATTTGTCATTCGGCGTCAATCCTTGCCTTAGAAGTCATGGTTCCTGTTTTCTTGTGTTGGGGTGCCCTCCGATGTTTATCTTCTGAACTGCAGGCTCTCTGTTGCCTCCTGAAGTCTGCCTAGCAACAGTGCTTTTTTCCTTTTTTCTCTCTAGCTAATGTTCAATGAAGGGAAACCAGAAAAACCACTTTATTTGCATGCATATAAGTGCTGGTACTTTGCCTCCTAATGGGAGGGCTATTGCATGACAAAAGACCCTTAACAGTCTTCTCGCTTAACATGCAAACCACAAACTGCTAGAGAGAGCAGAAAAAAAAATTTCTCTCTGGTTCCCTTTTAAAACCAAACTGTTTCTCTCTGCTAAAAAGCCCTTAGCAGAGAAAAGAAAAATATAATATTCCTACTGGCTTCTGGATTCTGTCTATATCCCGCCGCTGCCACCATGTTATAACCTTATTCCCAGATTCTGGACCTTAGCGTCCAAAATATGGGGGTTAGCATGAAAACCTCCAAGCTTAGTTACCAGCTTGGACCTGGTACCTGCTGCCACCACCCAAAAAATTAGAGTGTTTTGGGGCACTCTGGTCCCCCTGAAAAACCTTCCCTGGGGACCACAAGACCCAAATCCCTTGAGTCTCACAACAAAGGGAAATAATCCTGATTCCCTTCCCCCCTCCAGGTGCTCCTGGAGAGATACACAGACACAAGCTCTGTGAAACTACGCAGAGTGATTCCCCCTCTCCGTTCCCCAGTCCTGGGAACAAAAAGGACTTTCCTATTCACCCAGAGGAAATGCAAAATCAGGCTAGCAATCCAACACACAGCTTTCCCCTGATTTCTTCCTCCCACCAATTCCCTGGTGAGTACAGACTTAATTTCCCTGAAGTAAAGAAAAACTCCAACAGGTCTTAAAAGAAAACTTTATATAAAAAAGAAAGAAAAAATACAAATGTTCTCTCTGTATTAAGATGATACAACACAGGGTCAATTGCTTAAAAGAATATTGAATAAACAGCCTTATTCAAAAAGAATACAAATCAAAGCACTTCAGCACTTACATTCATGCAAATACCAAAGAAAAGAAACCATAGAACTTACTATCTGATCTCTTTGTCCTTACACTTAGAAACAGAAGACTAGAAAATAAAAAGTACTTCTCCAAAGCTCAGAGGAAACAGGCAGACAGACAAAAGACTCAGAGACACACTTTTCCCTCCACCCAAAGTTGAAAAAATCCAGTTTCCTGATTGGTTCTCTGGTCAGGTGTTTCAGGTGAAAGAGACATTAACCCTTAGCTATCTGTTTATGACAACTGCACATAGTGGTATGCCATGACTCTTTTAGCAAGACTTGCACCAACACACTTGCATGTCTGAGGTGGTCAAAAATGGTGTCCTCCATGCAACATGACCTTGCATGTACAGTAAGTGCAAGGTCATGTTGTGCAGAGAATGCCACTTTGTTCTACAAAATGGTGTTCCTCATGGTGGCCAGATAGAATCATCCTGCAGGCTACCTGTTGAACAATGCACAGCTGATTGGGCATGCACAGATGGCATGCCGCCGATTGCACATTATTGTTACTGTATACTTAAAATATATCCAAAAGTACATATCAAGGCTCTATGAACCTGAACTTCACTGTGAGAAAGGGAAGAGCTCATGTGGGGGACTTCTGGGAGCACTGCTCCTACAGAAGCCAGGAGCAGTGATAATACCTCCAAGGGTGGGAGAGAGTGTGCTTACATATGGGATATGCAACACTTGATGGGACAGCATGTGCTTCTCTCAGTGCTACATCAATTAGCTGGTGCTCAAGAGGAGCAGAGCTATAACCATTCCCCACCAGGCTTAGGCATACTTCTGTGGAGCGCTGCTAGTAGTGTTGGCTAGTCTCCCTTCCCCCTTGCACTCCCTAGCCAAATTATGGCTACCCTCTCTATACAAGAACACAGATGGAACTGGGCTCACTGTGACTTTTCCCTCTAGTACCAGCCATTACACATCCATAATTTGGTCACCAAGATTTCACCATGCTGGAGTACATTCCATAAAGCTGTTAAAGTTTTTACAGATAGCAGTAGAAAATTATTGCTGAAATATGTTTGACAGATTAATATATTTTACACAATTGCCTATACAACAAATAGAACGGTATCAATAGATGAATAGCAATCAACTTCATTATGTTTAGTGCTTTATACTGATGTTGCCTGGATATTGTAATCTGTGACCGAGCATTGCATTGTGAACATATAAGCCAATTCTTGAATGGCAAAGATGTTGAAGCAAACTTTCAAACTATTTTCCTATAGTCATCTAATTGGTGTGGTAGGGATAAAATAAGAACTCCTTGCAGGTCATTTTTATAAAGGTTTAAGTTTACTGTTTGTGGGCACCCTCCAACATTCTCAAACAACAAAAGTTAGGCAAAATGCAACTACCAATTGTATTTTGATGAAAGAATAATTATTTTACAATACTCAAAAAGATGATTTGCTGTCTATGCATGCTTTTTATAACAATACAAAACTATGATCGGAAACAGTCAGCAGACTAGCAATAGAGTCATGAGTAATACATAAATCATGCTTCAATTAATATAACTCAGTCAATTGTTAGATTTTTATTATTTTATTTATTTGTATTACTATAGTACATAGGAGCCCTAGTCATGGACCAGGAACCCGTTGTGGTAGATGCTGTACAAACGTAGAAAAAGACAGTCCAGCTTAGGGCCTGATACTGATCTCTCATGAGTTTTACACTCATATAACAATTGATTTCAGTGGAGTTACTTCTGATTCACAAAGACTTTAGGCCCTTATCTTGTAAATGCTTAATTGTAAGAGTAACTTTAAATCTGTGAATGGACTCATTCAGGTCAATAGGATTCCCTGCATGCATAACCCAATGTTACTCATGTGGTTTCAGAGTCTGAGCTTTACTGGGTATAACCAGCAAACCTTTACTTTTGTTGGGCCATGATCTTGCAAATACTTGTGCACATATGTAATTGTGCTTCTAGGAGTAGGTCCATTAACTCACATTCATAAAGTGTTCCATGTGCATAAGTGTCTGCATAGGATTGGTCTCTTAGTCCTTATTCTTCTGAGTAAGGGCTGTAAAACCAAGTCCATATGTGATAAAGTAGTTGGACTTTACCATTTATCTTGACCTTTTAGGTCACCAACTAGTTATTTATCATGAAATCTAATAAATTCTGTTATAAGTTGAGTTTAAGAAAAAGTAGTTAGAGAAATCAGCAGGTAGTTGAAGCCTAACTATTTAGATTGTTTAAATACGATTTTATTATGATTTATTAATATAATATTTTCATTAAAAACCCATAACAAAAAACAACTGCCATCATATACACACTACTAAAGCACTGTATTTATTTGGTTTTAAACTTTTCCATGCAATGTTTGCAATCCAAACACAGAAAAAGTGCTCTAGAGAAAGAGCATCAGAAAGTGAAACTGACCAGTCTATTTTCATTGTTCAAGCCAAATGTTCAAAAAAGTGAACAAATGGTGAAAAGTAAATTAGATTTTTTTAATTTGGTCAATTTCAATAAGGAATATGTTGATATAACACAAATAAAGATTTTTAAAATAAATATATATAACGATTCTAGTGTTTCCAATAGCTAAGGTTGAAACAGGCTTTTAATTTTATGTCTGCTTAAGACACCTCATTCATAATTGTGCCAAACCAAGAACAAGCCACCTTGAATTTCACAGACATGACCTTATGTCAGGGTAGGATAGAATATTTCTGGAAAGTCTAATGGAAATTGGCAAGATTTTTCTTTTCTTAACATCTTAGATACTTCAGGTTTGATTTAGTAGATTTGTCTTGGTAGGTATTGGTGTCTTTATTTGGGGAGAAAGATTTCTATAGTTAAAAGTTTTATGTCCAAGCACAGCTGTAGCACTGTGGTGTTCTGCCAGTTTCCGTATGGTAGGTTAGTATCAGTAAGAGTGCAGCTTGAAATCACGATAAGAATGAGAGTATTATCAGGTTACTAGTATTGAACTCATTAATGTAGAGGCTGAACACTTAACTGTGTATGTTCTTAATTTTGACAGTCAGAGATAAAATTAACCTGAGCTGTGTTTGTGGTTTTTAATGTCACTAAGGCTTGTCCACACACACAAGTTGCACTGGTTTGACTAAAGAGGTGATGTTGCATTGATTTAGTTAAACTGGTGCTGCTCTGGTTATGATCTCTCTTACATTAATTTAGGCTTAGTCTACACTAGCACTTTTGTCAGCAAAACTTTTGTCTGTCAGGCGTGTGGAAAAAACCATCCCTGATTGACATAAGTTTCACTGACAAAAGCACTGGTGTGGACAGAGTCTCCTGCCAACGTAACTACTACTGCTCATTGGGGGTGGTTGAATTATGCAGGTGGAAGAGGTCTACACAGGAAATTTTACAGTAGTGGTACAGTAGTGTAGACATAACCTTAGACTTGTCACTGTTATTTAACAAGCTGAGGGCTTGGCTACACTTCAAATGCTAGAGAGGTCCAGCTGTACCTCTATAGCACTTCAGACAGTGTAGACACTAACGGAAGAAGTTCTCCCATCGTCCTGGGTAATCCATCTCCCCAAGAAATAGGAGCTAGGTTAATCAAAGAATTCTTCCATCAACCTACTACTTTCTCTATACGGAGATTTAGGTTGGCTTAACTATGTCACTCAGGGGTGTGGATTTTCTTGTGGAGACCATGCCTAAGTTTCTATACACACAGTCACACAAATAACTGCATCATTTCACCTTTAGTTAAACCAGAGCAACTCTGTGCATAGGATAAGTTTCTGGCTGTTGTCAAGGTGATGATACACAGGCAGAGCAGAAGGTTGGTTGGGTCATGGTTACTGTGCATTTTCACATACTCCAATTTTTTTTTTTTTAAATATTTTGGAACTTTAGCCTCAACCTTCAAAGTTAGGTTGTGTGTGTTTGCAGAAGACCATCTTATTTTCAAAACCTTCCTTAAACCCTAACTCCCAATTATCAATAATGTGTGTGTTGACAAGATATGTAAGAAACCAGTTTCTAGCCTGTTTAAATTGAACAAGATAAAAAATGACCTCGTTGCCTTCATTAGCTGGCAGGTAGTTAAATATCTTAGAGCACGAAAGCTGGAAGAGGAAAGGGAAGAAAGCGAGTGGAGCAAAGGCAGAAGAATCCAAGTGAGTGTAGGGGAAAGGTGAGGAGAGAGGGAAGGGGAAAGAGGACAGGATGAAAGCCCGTGTGTGTGTGTGTGTGAGAGAAAAACTTGCCTCCTTCCCAGCCTGTGTTGCTTTGGGGCGATCTAATACTGCCCGCCCCTTGCCCCCACTTCTAGGCCGGGCAAGAGCAGCCCCGCGGCCGCGGTGAGGGGCAGAGGGAGGCAGCACCAGCACTCGCCTTGCCCCGCAGCGGGGGAGCCCGCGGCCCTGACACGCAGAGGCAGCGGGACGCGGGGCAGAGCCCAGCCCAGCCCGGCCCGGCCCGGCCGCCTGGGAACTCGCGCTCCCCTCTCTCTCTCCATCACTTACTTTGTTGTTCTCTCGCCCGCCGCGGCACCGCGCGGCGCATGCGCCAGGCGAGGAGCTTTCAGTCCCTTTCCCTCCCTCCGCCCCCTCCCCTTGCTCCATCCGGGCACCTCCGAATTAGCATTGACAGCCGTGGCACAACTTTTCCCGAGGCAAAGTGAAATCAAGGCGCGCACTCTGAGAAAATATAGTCCCTGCCGTTTTAAGTCCCCCTCGTCCCCACCGGAGGGCGGGCGGGCTGCGGGAGGCGGTTACTCGGCTCCTGGGCGGAGCGGGGGCCGCCTGGGGCCCCGGGCGCAGCGCTGGCGGGGGGGCTGGGGCGGAGTCCCCCCCCTAGTTTGGCGGAAAGTGAGTGATGAGTCTGTGTCCCTAGCAAAGAGGGAAAGAACTTGCTGTGCAGCCTGAGTAGTTGTTTCTTTCGATTGTTGTTGTGGTTTTTTTTTTTAAATTGCGCTGCTCGGGGTGGGCTTGTCTGAGGGGGGGGCTGGTTTGTGGCCGCGGAGAAAAAACCAACAACCCCCCCTCCCCGAGAGCCAACGGAACAAAAACAAAAGAAACTTCGCCGGGTTCCGAAAGTGGCAGCAAAGTGCCGGGCAAGTTGCAGGGATGGAGCTACAGAGCTTGCAAGAGGCGTTAAAAGTGGAAATCCAGTGTCACCAGGTAACGCCGCGAGCCCGCGCGGCTGGCCCCGGGGTGCGCGAGCGGGCAGCTGGGGGGGCGGGGGACCCGCAGGGAGCCAGCCTCGCATGCTGAGCGAGGAGCGTTTGCTGCTTGTCGCAGGGTCTATCGATCAGGGGAGGGGGGCTGGGAGTGAGAGTGAAGAGGGGGGAGGCTGGAGCCGAGCCTGGGGGAGCCGGCGAGAGCCCCCCCCCCGGATCCCCCTTGGAATATCGAACACTTTGCAAAAGTAGTTTGGGAGACTGTTCGGCCGAGTTGTGTGTGTGTGTGTGTGTGTGTGTTGTGGAGAATCGGAGTTAACATTGCGGTTGGTGCTTGTGTGTGTTGGAGAGATTAGGACGAGACTTGAATATTTATGAGCTTTGCTTGAAACTGACTCGCAGTGTTTACTTGCCTCTTTGTTCCTTACCCCCCTCCCTCCCCCGTTCCCGACACACACACACACATTTTTTAAAAAATCCATTAAACTTGAAACAGTTTCTAATTCCTCCTTTTTTGGGGTGATTTTTTTTTTTATAGAAACTAGTTGCACAGATGAAGCAAGATCCACAGGTAAATGCAGATCCTTTTTTCCTCTTCTTCAGTATTTTATTCCTGCTGTAATAAGCGCAGTTGTGCCGGGACAGCAGGATGAGAAACTTTATCAGTAAGAGATCTCATTTTGTAGTCTTCACTGAGCTTTTTGACTAAAGAGGGTGTTTATGTGTGTGTGCATGCTTTTGTACGGCGTTGATGAAACGGTTTTGCCTTTGAACAATGTCTAATCTCAAGTTTATTCATGACGGGTTAGTTTTACACTTTGCCTTTAATATGCATTTTATTGCCATTTTTGCAGAACGGTGATCTTAAGAAACAAATCCATGAAAGGCAATCAAGAATAGCAGCTCTTAATGAAAAACAAGTAAGGAATAGATCGATTCAGTTCTGTTTTTTTCCCCCAATGCACTTTCTAAACATCCTAAAAGTGGCTACGTTAGCTGAAAAATACGTGAGCAGAGAATAAAACATCCATTTTCCTAAGTGTAAAGTGAGAAAATGTATGTTTTCAAAACACGATCCGTTTCTTAGATCCCTTTCCTGGGGTGGGGGTTATAATAATAGTAAAAAGATAAGCACTGGTTAAAACGTAAAAAAAAAATAATAAAAAAAATGAGGCGTCCATTTTGAGTTGGTCGACATGTTTTAGGAATATGGAAAAATCTCCTGTCTTGGGCTACTTTGTGCACTTCCATGCAATGTGCTGAGCAAGAGTTGGGAACAAGGAGACTGGAGCCCAGGTCGAAGCCATTTCTAGTGTCAATTGCAAAACTGATTTTTATTGATCACTTTTTTTGCACTTGTCTTTCTCTTCCCTTGGCCTGATCTGACGTATTAGCTTTGGATTTGAGTTCACTTAGGCACTTTCACTTTTTTAAAAATAACCTGTTCCAGTTATAGGAAAATCTGAGGAGAGGAAACAAAACAAAATAGAAACCTTCCTCTCCCCCCCCCAATAAACTTTTATTTTTTATTTTTGTTTCAAGTGACCCCTGTGTATAGTGCAATGTTTGACACCTCCTCAGCCTTTAATCCTCTTTCAGGATGAAAGAAAGTTCTCTATTGTGAGTTTGTTGGGTTAGATCAGCTGATGGCGAGGAGCTGTGATTGTTAGGTTTCAGCACCACGATCAGATGCCATTGAACGCTCCGCAGCCCCATGTTTTCCCCCGGTGCCCCCCGGCTCCCCCCACCTACCTCTCTCTCTCTCTCTCTCTCTCTCTATTCCTTGCCCCCCGTTCCTTCCACTTTCAGTACTTCTAATGCTTAAACCAAGCAGCAGCAGCCTGGAAAGCGAGTCCATGATCTGCCGGATTGAGTCCCCATAGCAAAGAACTTTCACCGTTCCACCCCCCCATCACAACCCCCCTCCCGCCTCCCCACTCTGCAGGATCATGCAGGTTTCCAAAAGCCCCTTTGGCATATAGATCCTACTCCATCACCCCTCTCCTTTCCCCAGCTGAATCGATCGCGATTCCTTCGGAATGCAGCAGCTCTTTCAGCACCAAAACTTGGAACAGCGCCTTTTTTTTCTTTCTTACCCCATCACAAAACAAAAAATCTTCCACCCTAGGAAAGAAACCTCGGCATTTGTAATATTCCTGGGGGGAAGAGGGGAATTATTTATGTGTGTGTGTGTGTGCGTGGAGTTGTGGTTAAAGTTGAAAAGTAATCCGTGCATATTTAATACGTGCTCATAGAATGCATGCATAGATGATGGTGATTATATGCAACCCTTTTCCGCCCAGTTTATTGTAATCAGAATTTGTCAGCACTCTCAATTTGGTAGTGGAAGCTTCCATTTTGTGAAGAAGGGGTGTTGGTTTCTTCCTAACATGGAGAAAAGTCTGCAGAGTTTGAAGGTGGGGGATGGGACCCCATTCATGCTGAACATTACCATTTTGATTGCTTTGATGCCATTTTTGGAGGGGGGAGGGGATAGAATACTCAGCAGAGCACAAAGATGTTTAATCACTGTATAGAATCAAATCTCATACTTTATTTTTTAAAGCAAATCTGACACTACATGATAGCTAAGGGCTGTTAGTCCTTTTATGCTGTGTAAAACAGCAAGTTGTTGACTCTAATACTACCACACTGAGTAGAGGATTTTTTTAAAACAAGGTAACAGCCTTTACTGCAACAATGCATCTTTATGTGTTCTTTCTTCAATATGGAAATAGTTTTACTGGTTTTAAGTGATATTTGGAACATACATTTGATCTTTTTTTCTCTATTGTAGCAACTATTTCAAGGCTGTTTAAATTTTTATGATGATAGTAAATGAGAAGCTATTTATTATGTGACATGCTGGAATTTAGATAAGGCAGAGAGACATCTGAAAATACAGTTTGAACGTTCTGATGCAGCTGGGTGTCGAGTATTGTTATCAGTCTTACACAACATTTTCTTTGAATCTCAAACTAACTAGTAAACAAGGGTTACATGATATCTTTTTAACTCCCACTACTCCCCCTATTTTCTAAAAATCTCCATAAAGTGCAAAGTAATTAAAAATAAAAATCAGAAAACAGTAAATATTGGCCTAGTGATTGAAACTAGTATTTTTCTACAAAAGTGGACAGTATTATATTTCTTCTGCTTATTTTGACATCATATGCAATAGGGGCTAGGTGGTGATTTAGCGTGCTGTTGCTCCAGACTGCCACCTCTGGAGGCCTGGTTTAAATCTTTCTTAGGTCACAAATGAAATGAGTTTGGAGGGCTCAGCCTTTGAACACGTCACAAAAATATAATGTAAATTTGCAGGTTTTGGTATGATTAGCAATTTCTCCTTAGAAAAAGTCCATCACTGAATTATCAGGTGCAATAGGGTATGATAGAGGTACCTTTAAAATGAGTATAGTAGGTGTTCGACCAATCATGGATCTATTACTGATTTCAGCCTCTTGCTTGCATGAGTACAGTGCCCCCTCCTTCCTGTTATACATTTAAAGAAACCTTATGTTGTTTGGAGGGACAGAAATGATTGTTTTAATATATACTTTTGAAAATAGTGGGTTTTTAATTTATTTTTAAATCAGTTGTAATTTAAGCTATAAAATGGGGGGAGGGATAGCTCAGTGGTTTGAGTATTGGCCTGCTAAATCCAGAGTTGTGAGTTCAATCCTTGAGGGAGCCATTTAGGGAACTGGGGTAAAAAACTGTCTGGGGATTGGCCCTGCTTTGAGCAGGGGTTTGGAATAGATAACATCCTGAGGTCCTTTCCAACCCTGATATTCTATTCTATGATTTAGAACATGATAATTTTGGCCTTTACTGTGCATGCACTAAATACAGAAGATATTAAGATTACATTTCAGTTAAAATGCACATGTGGATGATGAAATAGATAGTAAAATGAATAGATCATCACACTAACTACAACTGTTTAAAAATATAACCATGGGGAGAAGTATTTTTCACTGTCCCAGTCATCAGTTTCCCTTCTGAGCCATTGGAATTTATTGCAACTTTTACTTTTTTTAAAAATTAAAAATAAGAACACACAGAAGTATCCAGACAGATACAAGCATTTGGGCATGGGCTCAAATGTGCTAAACATAGATTTATGCAAGAAATTAGATTTCAATTTACAACCAAATTAAATTTCTGTACAATTATCCAGTGTTTCTCCTACATTGTCAATGTACAGGAATATGGAATTAAATGTAATTTATAATAAATTATTTGAAAATGTTGGGAAAATACGAAAGATGTTCTTTGTTTTTTTAATGTCACTTACATCAATACTTAAATTTACCTCTTGCTCAGAAAGGCAAAGTTAGACTTGTCTTATGTGAGTCTACCTACACATTGTGTGCACTATAGTTTTGATGAATTGTAATACCGTTTGAGAGTGGGTTACCTCTTCTTTAACAAGATATGATGTGTGAAGACTCCATTAGTTGGTCCAATGGTTTTACACCTTGAATCCACATCACATGCAGAGCAGCAGTAACGTTTTTATCTAAATTGTCAAGCAATAAGCATTTATATGTAAATAAAAGAGTAATCATAAGAACCAGGTTTGTTCTTTAAAAGCACGTTTGAGGTACTTTGCTGCACATATTTTTGTGTGTTCTGTTTGGCCACAAAGTCAGTATGCTGGTTTGTTGTTGTTTTTTTTTAAAGTTACTTTTTAATAATAACACTTAACTGATTAAAAAACAAAACAAAAACCCAAATCACAAGTTAAACTGTTTCTGTCATCAGCATTGGGTGGTAAACCAGGTCTTGGAAAATTAACAGTAAGGATGTGTAGACAGCTATATTTTCAACTGTGATGAACTCTGAATTCAAACGGTCTGTCCTGGAGCACAGCAATAAAAATATGTCTTCGTGAAAGACATTATGTATATGCCATTCACTTGTGCATTGCCTCATTTCTTTACCATAATTTACTATCTACATAGAAAATCAACATTAGTCTCAAAGAGGCTGTCCCAAGGTGTGGTTATTGCTGGTTTGTCTTTTTGTAGTGCATATCTGAAATTAAACCATTGACTGTATTTTGCCATTGGTGACCCCTGTCAAAATATCTTCATGGGATATGTTAGACTTTGTAAAATTATTGTGCACTTCTTAAGCATGGGGAGTTTGTTGGAGACTCTTTCGTTCAAGATGTCTGCTTTACATATGTTGTGTCTAGCTTTCAGAGCGGTGTTTTTTGGTTT
The DNA here is from genome assembly GCF_007399415.2 of Gopherus evgoodei. Lineage (NCBI taxonomy): Eukaryota > Metazoa > Chordata > Testudines > Testudinidae > Gopherus > Gopherus evgoodei. The sequence continues at coordinate 236,365,011 of NC_044322.1, read as the reverse complement.
AGTGAAATCCAAGCTGTGCTATGCCTGAAAATGGCAGCATTGTTTACGCATGTTAAAGGGGAAATTATTGACATTTGCTAAAGCTCAGTATTTCATATGTTGGGTACTTTCAAAATTGTTGAAATAAAATAGAGGTTGCAAGTGTCAATGAAAACAGAGATAAGACCAGAATGGGGTTTCCAAATTAAGTAGAACCAAGGTCAAATTCTGCCCACAGAAAGACAAACTCAGAGAGAGAGAGAACTCTAAATTTATTTTGGTGGCAGTAGTATCCATTTGGATTTAAGGGCCATATCCAATGCTCATTGAAGTCAATAGAGATCATTATTTATTTATTTGTATTGAAGTAGCACCTAGGAGCCCTAGTCATGGACCAAGAGCCCACTGCGCTAGGTGCTAAAAACAGAACAAAAAGACAGTCTCTGCCCCAGTATTCCCATTGGATCATGGCTTTGGATCAGGCTCTAAATTGGTGATGAACCTTGAAGTGGAATTTTGAACTGTCCAATTATGCTTTGAGTCTTTAAATGCAGACACAAGAAGTAATTTAAATGTGGGCTTGACTTTGCAGTCCTGTACTCAGAGCTTCTATTGACTTCACTGGGACTTCTGAACAAATGGAAAATCAAGTAAAGTTATTGGATCTAAGTGAAGATTAGCTCTGGGCTGGTAATTTAGAAAGCTATAGTTCCTTATGTTTTGCTACAATCAGCTAGTAATTTATTGGTTGCTTTGCTATCTGAGTAAAAAATGACAAATTTACCATCAGCTCCTTGGAGAGGAAATTTGGGAATATAGTTTATATAAAGGCAATCCTAGCATTCTTCTTTATGCTTTCAATAAAGTTACATGAGATTAGATGCCCATATTGGGGGAGGGGAGGAAAGGCTGTAAAAAGCATTTTCACATAGTTTGAAGCACAGCACAAACATACTTGTGGCTTTCTGCTTTGCGTTTGATTTGCCCTTATAAAAACCACTGAAATTGCCAACCCTGAATGTAAACATAGCGCTGAAGGGAATTTTGATCAAAATTTGCTTGGTGGCAGTCTGACTGGCAGGTGAAATGTGGTATTATTCTAGCATTTTTCTTTTACTGTACACTATTCTGTACATGTACAGTACATCACTTGGCAGTGCTAAGAGTTGGAAAGTGAATGTAACATTCATTCTAACCATTTTAAAGAGTACACTTTGATATTTTAGCCACTTAAAACACCTGCTGTCAGAACAGTACAATTGATTTCAATTAACTCTGAATTTCTTCAATAAGATGACTCTTATAATAACGCCAGTAATCCCATGATGCCTCATTAGAGGAGCTGGCTATGATGATTATCCCTGTGATTTAGCAATTTTTTCCCCTTCTAATGCCTTTGTCTATTCAGAAAAAGGAATTATAGTAACAATATCTTTTTATTTCACATGTAGTCTTACACTAAAGGTACTTGCTACCTGTTACATGTTGTAAAATATTTAATTGTACTGCAGCAAGCAGATATTTGTTCTTAAATATTTGATGCTTTGATAGCAAACATATTACTGAAACTTTTGTTGTATGTGTGAAATGTATTTTGTAGGTATCCTGTGTCACAGAGTTAGAAAGTGTTATGTATATATGCAGAGCTTATAGGCCACAATCCCCTCTCACTCTTTTCACAGAAGTTTCATTAGTGGTCCAGATCCTCAGCTCATCCAGATCAGTGTGGCCTCAATGGAGCTATGCCAGTTTACTCCCGCTGAGGATCTGGTCTGTTGACTTCAATGGGAATTTTCCTTGCGGTGAGAAAGTAGAAATCGCCCTAAGTGTCTCTCTCAAGTATGAGACTAGGGAAATGGGTTTTGTAGTGTAATATGAAATCACATTTCCAATGGGACAGTGCATCATTCTAAACACTTTTTTTGTTCAAGTTAAGGAAGCCATATCTCATCTCATTCCAGATTTGATTTTTTAGATGAAAGCTATAAAGGCGTATAAAGGCACATTAATACAGAGTTAATTTAACTTTTTCCTCTGTGCTTTCCTCTTTATGGTAGAGATAAAATATACACTGATTATAAAATGATACAGTTACCCCCCTCCTCCCCACATAAATCTAAGGCATCAACGCAGTTTCTAATCAATAGAGTTAAAGGATAGAAGTTTGCAAATCAGGCAGACAAGGCCATGGTAAATGGTGTATGTGTGACCATGATGTCAAAAGGGGGCAATTTCTACATGCATAGTCAACTGAAGCTGGCAAAGTATAAAAAAAAGTGCTGCAAGTTAAGATAAAAATAAAGAAGAACAAAAAAAGAATTGGATTAATTGAAAGGCAAATGCGTTTTTCTGCCATTAAAATAAAGTCAGTTAGTTTAGCCTGACAGAATCATGTTTGGTCTGTCTTTTCACCTCCCCTTGTTAAATCATCCTATGTACATTTCCCTTACATATAACATATTTGAGGATTTCTTTTTTACTTAAGGTGGTACCACCTTATTGTTTGAAAATGCTCTTCTGAAGATAAAATGTACTTCCTTAAGTGCGCGCTTTCATTTTTTTTTTGAATCAGCTACTTATTGTTATGTAGTAGCAATTTCTAGAGTGTCATATGAAATTGCTGATGCGGCTTAGTTCTAGCTACAACCTCTGACTCCTAATAGTAAGCATCTATTGAAATCAAATACGTACCACTTTTTTTTTTTTTTTGCACAGCACATGCAGACTGTTTCATATTTTTTTCCTTTTTCTTTGTATATTAATCAGCATTTTTTTTTAACTCACAGAATAGTAAATGTGTGGCCCAAGTGTAGGATAGAAATGGATGCACTTGGCTGCTGGAAAGTAAAACACAGAACTAGGCCTGAATGTGGCTGCAGTAAAATCAACACAAGAAGTAACTCTAGTGTAGCATTTTGTCCAAGAATTCTGTAGAAATGATCTTCAGTGCTGATCTGTGTGTTTTGAGAAATGGTGCTCATTTTCAAAGTTCGGATTTAGCCCTAGGAGACTAGGTGTACAGGCTGTGGCAAGAAGAGAGTGTTTGCCTAAAAATTTGTCTGATTACTTACATCTTATCAACAGAAATATGTCACTGGGCGTGAAACAGAAATCAAATTTGTATAGTATATAGGAGGTTTTTCTTTCCAGACCTATTTCACTTGATAATGTTGTCCTTTCTTTATGAGGTAGCTTATCTTGCATCCAAGGAGAAGGGGAGGAAGGGAAGAGACTTTTTGAGCTAACTCAGCTATTGATAACAGATTTTAAAGATTACCGAAAGTAAAAAAAAATAAAAAAATTGCATTTTGATTAACATAAGTCAAGTGAGAACATTGAAACCCTTGACATGCAACACAGATTAACCTGCATTTTCTGTAATTTTCCATTTTCTGAAGCTCCTTGAATCAGCTAGAATTGCCTAAAGATTTATTGACGAATTGAAGCTTTTCTTAAGTATGAAAAAGATGAGACAAGATTCCTGTCTCTCAGATGTACAGATTCAAGTGTGTGTGTGTGTGTGTGTGTGTGTGTGTGTGTGTGTGTGTGTGTGTGTGTGTGTGTGTGTGTGTGCGCGTGTACAAAGGTCTTTCTTTTTTATATCATTCAGGCAGAAAGCCAATATGCGCATGTAAATGAGCCTGAAAATGTAATTAAAAATATATACATACTGGTGACTGTGATACAGAATTTAATATGAGATGCAGGTTACAAAGTGACAAGTAGCATTTCCTATAATCAGTAATACTAACTCTGCCCTATGATTTAAGCATTTCATATACTGTTAAATGCACCACAGATAAATGCTAGAATTATTTCTTAAAATATAATTTTTCAGCACAGTAAGCAAATACAAAAAATATCTTGCTCCCTCTTCACCCTCTCCCCTCCCCCTACCACAACAAAAATCCCCATTATCAAGACATCACTACAGAGAGGAGAAGAATTCTGTAGAAGGTCAGAAAAAGGCCTCCCTGATAACGTATCTTTGCCTGAAAGAAAATGTCACAAAATAGACTTATTGGTGTTGTTAATGCATTAAGATCAAGGAAGTTTTGTAAATTGTTAATATGTCTAGGAACCAAAATACAGATGAAAAACTGGACAAATTGCCAGCAGAAAGGCATAAATAATCTCGGTCTCTTTTTCAGTGTCTGTAGCATAATATTGTTTTGCACATGAAAGGTAAGTTAAGAGACAGATGCCTCCCAGATTCCAAACTTAACAACAAAGACCCAGGCTCTTTTTCCTAAAGTATTCTCATCCATTCTAAAAGTTAGGTCAGAGTGACGAGAAAGTAAAATGCCATTATAGAAATTGACAATTCCACTTTCCAGCTAATGGAGAAGCTACTTTTTAAAGGTTTATTTCTCATTAAACAGTAAAAGTGGAACCTAAATATGTTTCTGTAAACATCCCTGCAGGCCAAAAATATATATAACCAAAGTCAGTCTGATTTACGTTATTTTGTTAACATTCTTTGCTGAGTAGGCTTGGATGGAGTACAATCTCTTCATATAGAGGATCTAATTATAAATACAAGGGACAGAACCAAATAAGCAGTCTTTAAAGGGAAAAGAGTCTGGCAGCTTTGTTTAAAGTGTCCTTTAATGAACTTCTTTAGCAGCTTGTATCTTAGCAACACATTTTATTACATACCAGTGCGGGAGAAGCAGTTTGCAGATGGAGTTGCACACAGTAATTTATTTCCCCCTTCTCTCCCCCTTCCCCCCCACTTCTCTGTGGTGACTCAACTGGAATGTTCAGGCTAGCTTTCTAACACTGATAGCTCACTCTAAATCCCTGATTGGTTCATTTGTATCTGTTCTGTTGTCTTAATTGATGAAAAAGGCATTATACTATGTTAAATACATAGTGATTTTGCTTCCTCTTAGAAATAGATGCAGATATGACTATTCTGATTGGACACAGTGTTTAAAATAAACACAAGTTTGCTTCTTGCAATCCACCTCCCTCCCACACTGTGCTTTCTTCTGTGTGCTAACTCATGTACATGGCACTGACCGGTTTCTAGATTTGTTGATTATTTACTCTCAGCTCCTAAATGGAGTTATTTTAATCTGTTCTTCGCTGTACTAAAATTGAATGGAATCTTACAGCAACAGGAACATTTATAATTTTTTCTTCTTCTTATCAGAAACCTACCATTTTAAAATCCAAATACATCAAGAAATAACTGGAATTGTAAAGCCAATATAAAGCAGTCTGTTACTGTCCCCTTTTATGGGTAATCTGTTATCTTTACTACTTTTTAGATAACAGTCCATTTTGCTAATTATGGGCCAGATTCTACCAATTTGTCTTGAATATTCAACTCTGTGAGTAGTAGCTACATTGATTTCAGTGGGACTAATCAAGTAGTGAGTTACTACTCAACGTGAGTAAGGGTGGCAGAATCTGGCTGTATAAGATTTGTTTCTGTTTTAAAGTGGATGGAGGGAAAATGCATTTGATAAAAGTAACACTGTTCAATTAACTCAGAATCTGAACTCTAGAATCAGACAGGTGTAAATCCAGAGTAGCTTGGTTGACTTCAAAGGAGAGACTTTGGATTTGCAGTGGTGTAACAGAGATCTGATTCTGGCCTGGTTATTTGGAGCGGGAACGAAAAGGAACTAACAGATTAAGACAGAACCCAGGGAACCTAGAGAGGCATTTTGGCAAGTAGTACTAAAGATATTGGTCTTGGAGAAGCTTTTGTAAAATCTCAGTTATAACAAACAAGTCAGAGCTAATATTCAAAAGATCCTTTTAAACACGTCCATTTCACAAAGTCCATTGCTAGTCGCAAGGGGATAATAAATCATTTATGAAAGCCATGGAATTGGTTTTTTTTCTTCTTTCCTTCACATTTGTTTAACTGTAAATTCATTCCCAATCACTTGCAAATCCTTACGTTCCTTGAATCTCAAATTAAATACCGAACTTTCTTTTCAGACTAATTGATGTATGCATTTGACTCTATTTTTTTCTCTGATAGGTCAGGGGATAGTTTATCACTTGTCACCTTAGCATTTGAGATATCCCAGCCAAGTCAGTAGCATAAAAATAGTCCATTCTACCTGAAAAAAAGATGAACAATACAATGGATGAGCAAGACAGAGATCCATCCCTTTTTAAAAATGCTATATTAGACCCTAGACAGTGGGATGTCCTCTGAATCCCAAAGTGATTTAAGTTGCTATGTGATTAACTTATTCTTCTCTTTTTGTGATTCAGTCCACTGTTTATTAACTTAAATTGGATTGAAAAACTCTTACGATGTGAAATACATCAGGATCATGCACAACTGCCAGGATTAATGATGACAGCCTGAACTGTTGAACAAGCGAAATCATGAAATTCACAATATTGTTAGACAAAAGGGGTTATGTGCCTTGTGGTAGTTGTATTGGCCTTAATAGAAAGGACCACCATTTTCTAGTACATGAAGGATAACATTTATAGAAAGTATAGCATTTGAAGCCCTTATCTCACTGTCATATTTTTTCTGTTTCAGTGTCTGGAATATTTAGGGGATGTATAAAAGCGGGAGACTTCATATATGTGAAGAAACTCCCTCTGCAGATATTGTAGTAGTGAAGAAGACAATGAAGCATTTAATTGTTTCTCCAAGATTCAGTCCGTTAAAGAAACAATTAGAAACATGTATATCTGATTTACCAAAACAAAACAACCATCTTCAATTTTTCTTCTCAATTCAATAAGACAAGAACATTTTCTTGTTTCTAGAAATACAAGCACATCCAGAAACTTCTTTAAGTCTCTGAGCAATAGCATGGTAACTCATTACAGAAGTACTTTGACGGGGGGAAACTTAAAGGAACTTCCATCCCCAGATGAAGCAAAAGACTCATTTATAAACAATGAGTGCAGGAACAATGGAAAGCTGAGTGCATTCTGCATGAATAATATAACTGAGGGTTGTGAAGAGCCTGTGATTTTAGTATGCCAAACCCAGTGTAGGAGTGCAGTGTTCAGCTGATTTCCCCACCCCCCCACATCCCCCCTGCACTCAGGATTCATCCTGTCTCTCCCCCATGCGTATGCGCAAACACACATATTCAGAGAATTAGCTATGATGAATAAAAGAGTGAAGTCATCAAACTACTGTGCAGGGATGTTGAGGGTTGAAATAATATTAGCAAAAATGAGGGAATTCAGGGCCGAGGCTGGAAATCTAGGCCAACACTCCAGCCTTAATGCTCATCTTATGTGTGGAGGAAAAGCTTAAGACATGACTTAAGACTAGAGTTTGAATGTCATCCTTTATTTTCAGCTTAGATAGTCTGACTTTCCTTGGCTTTGAGAGTTTAAATCAGAGTACTTACATGGGCTTTAATAGGAACTCTTGAGTCCTTGGCATCTCTAAAACTCCAGTCATAGAATCATAGAATATCAGGGTTGGCAGAGACCTCAGGAGGTCACCTAGTCCAACCCCTTGCTCAAAGCAGGACAATCCCCAATTAAATCATCCCAGCCAGAGCTTTTGTCAAGACTGACCTTAAAAACCTCTAAGGAAGGAGATTCCACCACCTCCTTAGGGAACCCATTCCAGTGCTTCACCACCCTCCTAATGAAAAAGTTTTCCCCAATATCCAGCATAAACCTCCCCCACTGCAACTTGAGTCCATTAGTCACTTTTATGTATGCATTCAAGCATGCAGTTAGACATCTGACTTTAGGTGTCCAGGTTTGAAAATTTTGGCCATAGTTTTTTATCATTACATTTTCTTAATTATTATTTTTTAATGTAGTCCTCGGGAAAGGTATTGGATTGAAGCTCTTTGGGGCAGGAACCATCTTTTTGTTCTGTGTTTGTACAGCACCTAGCACAATGGGGTCCTGGTCCATGACTGGGGCTTCTAGGTGCTACCACAACATACATAATAATTTAATATAATGATATTAAATTGAAAGTGCCAGTGGCTAAAGTTTACCCATGAGCACTGGTTGAGCAAGGTTACGGCATGAGCACTGGTTGAGCAAGGTTTGCCTATGTCATGGTATAATTCCCCACTCTGAACCTTAGCGTCCAAAAGATGGGGTACTAGCATGAATTCCTCTAAGCTCAATTACCAGCTTAGTACTTGTAGTGCTGCCGCCAACCAGGAATTCCAGTGCCTGCTACACTCTGGTCTCCCCAAAACCTTGCCCGGGGACCCCCAAGACCCAGTCCCTCTGGATCTTAACACAAGGAAAGTAAACCCTTTCCCTCACCGTTGCCTCTCCCAGACTTCCTCTCCCTGGGTCACCCTGGAAGATCACTGTGATTCAAACTCCTTGAATCTTAAAATAGAGAGGAAAATTCACCTTCCCCCCTCCTTCTCTCTCCCCCTCCCAAACTCTCCCTGAGAGAGACAGTAATCCTAACACAGAGAGAAAATTAACCTCTCTCTCCCCCTTCCCTCCCTTCTCCCCACCAATTCCCTGGTGGATCCAGACCCGGTCCCCTGGGGTGTCACCAGAATAAAAAAACAATCAGGGTCTTAAACAAGAAAAGCTTTTAATTAAAGAAGGAAAAAACAGTGAAAATTATCCTTGTAAATTTAAGATGGAATATGTTACAGGGTCTTTCAGCTATAGACACTGGGAATACCCTCCCAGCCTAAGTATACAAGTACAAAGTAAAATCCTTTCAGCAAAATACAAATTTGAACTCCTTCCAGCCAAATACATATTTGCAAATAAAGAAAACAAACATAAGCCTAACTCGCTTTATCTACCTAGTACTTACTAGTCTGGACATATAAGAGACTGTATCGGAGAGATTGGAGAGAACCTGGTTGCACCTCTGGTCGCTCTCAGAACCCAGAGAGAACAATGACCAAAAACGAACAGCACGCACACAAACTTCCCTCCCTCAAGATTTGAAAGTATCCTGTCCCCTGATTGGTCCTCTGATCAGGTGACAGCCAGGCTCACTGAACTTGTTAACCCTTTACAGGCAAAAGAGATATGAAGTACTTCTGTTCTATTAACTCTTACTTATCTGTTTATGACAGCCTAAAACTTCTTTTGGAATCTGTCTATATTAGTAGAAAAAAGTAGGTGTTTACAATGTGATAACTAACCTGTTATGGCGAACATGTTGTCAAATGCTAGTGTAGAGAGGTCAAGTTTGAGTTTTACCTTAATTATGCTGGTTGAGATAAATCCTACAGGTTCCACTATCATATGTTTGCTATTGTGATAAAAAGAGACCTCTTTCCCTTTAAAGATGAGAATGTAGCTCTCCTTTTTTTTTTTTAAACCAGTTCAGTCCTTGGTGCCTCTTCGCTGCCAATTGTGATAGTTTTTGTATGATGTGGACAGCTGTGTACTAGGAAGTAGTCAGAATCCACTAACTAATTTCACATAATCACCAAACATTTATCAGATAGTAACAACTGTAGGTTTGCTGACATTGATCTGATTCAAAGCAGTTACCAAGAGGTTGAGAGCTTCATATGTCATTACCAATTTCCTGAGTCTTCTGTTCCTCCATTATATTATTTAAAGTGGTATTTTCAAAAGGAAGAAGTAGTACCTAGGCCTGGATCATCAACTTGTGTAAATCAGCATAGTTCCATTGTCTTCAATGGAGCTATGCCAGTTTATACCACCTGAGGATATGGACCAGGAGTATAAGAATTCCACCTAATTACACTTAAAGTCCCATTGACAAATTAATCGCATAGCAGCAGTAAGTATGGGCCAGCTCCTGAGACCATTTTTCAGTGTTTAAACTAGATTTACTTGGTCATCACAAAAGCCTCTTTCCACTGATTCAGTGTGAATTTGCTTGAGTAAGGATCTCAGGATTTAGTCTATACGTTGGGGTCATTTTGTAAATAAGAGGTTTTAAGAAGTGATCAGTAGTTGTTTTTAAAAAAAAAAAGGTTCTAATAATAGGTGATTTAAATATTGCCTTTCCACTTATTTACTTAACAGTTCACCATGGCTCTGAAAGAGCTGTTGCAGGTTATGTATTCATTGCAAAGCTTCTCAGCCATTACAAATGATCATGTAAATACATAATTATAAAGTTTTAAAAATGCATAGTACTCATCAGATTGGGTAAATAAGTAACCTGAGATTTATTCAAATGCAGATTCTGGACACAATAGACCTCTGAGTCATGGTGCATTGGGTCAGGGCCCACAGAGAGAATTTTTCCTTCCTAGGTCAATGATCCATTAGACAGTAACAGCTCCTTCTGAGTCATTACAGTGTTATCAGTCTGGATGGCCTTGAAAGCAGCATTAAGTTTGAATCCATGAACTGAACATCTTCATGAGATTTTGTCTTTAAATGTTGGATGTGCAATAAGAGGGTCAAGTAACTTGTTTCTTTTTACGTGCCTCCACCTCCTTCAAAGGGAACAGTCAACATTCTAGATTAATGGCTCGCAATTCTTTTTAACATGGTGGCTTTGAGCTAGAGGAGCGTAAAAAGTTTTTAAATTCTATGGGCCAAATTCTGTCAAACATGAGAGATTTGGCATAGCCACTCCCTCATGTATGTTTCAAGAAAAACATAATTGTTCATCAATACTCTAGCTGGTAGCTCCTTGCACAGTCCTCTGTCCCCACCCCAGCTCTACCCCAGTTACTCCTGCTAGATTAGATGATAAATGTTCTGTATCAGCGGCTGTGTACCGGGCTGTTGCTGGCTCAAGAGAGTACTTAGGTATCATGCAAACTACGCCCAAAACCAGACATCTAATGTACTGTGACCTGTTCTCCCAACTCCCTGAGCAAATTCCATCTCACCACTGTCAGGTAATTGGCATGCAGTACTTGGAGAAGTATCCTCTGAGTCACACACACATTGGATTGGATCTCAAACACATCTCTACAGATTGGTTTAAAGTCACTGTTGGGACAGCAAAGATGTCTCAGCATCCAGGCTGTCCACTCTGGGTAAATCCTGGCCCAAACGAAGACAAAGAAAGTTTTGCTAATGACTTAAATGGGGCCAGGATTTCACCCGCTGTTTGGGGTATGTTCTAAAATCCACTGAACTCAATGGAAAAATTCCCGTTGACTTCATAAAGGCCACAATAACCCCGTTCAGCATTGGAGGAGTAACCATGGCTGGAATCAGGAATTGTGTACCTGTCCTCCAGGACTTTGAATACATTTTTGGAGCAGACTGCCCCAATACTGCTGTGAACTTATGCTTGTATTTGTATGGAGAGTTCAGCAGTTAATTCAGCAGCAGGTGCTTCTGGTGCATGTAAACCAGAATTTGTCTTTGTGTAGAGAAAAGGTCATATTCTACTTTGTTACATGGGTGTAAATCTAGAGTGTGGAAAAACTTGTCTTAAGCGACCACTGAAGGATCAGACAAACTGACTGGTTAACAGAGGTGAGGCACTAGTAAAGGTGGAGCTGAATTCCATTTAGCTCAATAGAGTTTTTCCAGATTTACATGGAGCAAAATCTTGCTAAAAGAATACCAGGCAGTGTTGGAGGATTGTAGTTTAAAGTGATTCGAACTAGTAGTGTGATTACTGTAAAATTACAGGCTTTTCTATTTCTTAAAGGGTAACATTCTTCATCTTATTTTAATTACGAGCTATGAGGGTAGGTATGATTGATTTTTTTTCTTCACTGGAGTGTCTACTGGCTTTTCTGAATTCAAGGTCCATATTAAAACACTCTGTTAACCCCCTCGTTGGTAGTTAACAATGTCTCTGCTCAGAAGAGTAATTTTAAACCAAGTCATTTAATACAAAGTCACTTTTTAACTCCGAGTATGCATGAGTCAGTTTTCTTATGTCATCTGTACACCAAAATGAGATACAGAGCATTTCTAGAGCAATGCATTAAAGAGACCCTCTCTTTCTTGTAGTCTTAGACAAGCATAAAGCAAAGATAAAGGGTCCTGGAGCTTTTATTGGATTTATAAGTAAATAAATCATGATTGTTACCTCTGCTGTCAGATCCAAGGGATGTTCACTGGTGATCCTATCCCTTGCCATGACTAAAGCTACATAGCAATATCTACTATGGATTTTAAGAGCTCGCTGTCTTGTTATTGCAGGTTTTCAGGTTGTTGTTCACAGTACAAACAGGTATCTTTGGAAACGGCACCTCCTGTTAGTCACTGATGATAGGACTGGCCCCTACCAGGTCCCCACACTCGAACTCTGGTGATGGTTACTGTTGATATGCCTCTGGAAGGGAGATTCCCGCAGTAGAAAATAGAACACCAGCCCCAGGCTAAAATATCTTTTCTTAGGGCTTGTCTACATCAGAAAGTTGCAGCGCTGGTGAGGGAGTTACAGCGCTGCAACTTTGAAGGTGTACACATCTGCAGGGCACCACCAGCGCTGCAACTCCCTGTTTGCAGCGCTGGCCGTACTCTCGTTTTGTCTCGGGTGTAGAGGATCCAGCGCTGGTGATCCAGCGCTGGTAATCCAATGTAGACACTTACCAGCGCTTTTCTTGACCTCCGTGGAAGGAGGAAGCCTCTGGTAATCAAGCTGGTCTCCTTTCCCGGTTTGCTCTCTCGTTCGCGGAACCCCGAGCAAGCAGGTCTCCTTCCCTGCGGTTTGCTGGGTGGCTCCGGGAACGCGAGAGCAAACTGCGGCGAAGCTGGTCTCCTTTCCCGGTTTGCTCTCTCGTTCGCGGAACCCCGAGCAAGCAGGTCTCCTTCCCTGCGGTTTGCTGGGTGGCTCCGGGAACGCGAGAGCAAACCGCGGCGAAGCTGGTCTCCTTTCCCGGTTTGCTCTCTCGTTCGCTGAACCCCGAGCAAGCAGGTCTCCTTCCCTGCGGTTTGTTGGGTGGCTCCGGGAACGCGAGAGCAAACCGCGGCGAAGCTGGTCTCCTTTCCCGGTTTGCTCTCTCGTTCGCGGAACCCCGAGCAAGCAGGTCTCCTTCCCTGCGGTTTGCTGGGTGGCTCCGGGAACGCGAGAGCAAACCGCGGCGAAGCTGGTCTCCTGTCCCGGTTTGCTCTCTCGTTCGCGGAACCCCGAGCAAGCAGGTCTCCTTCCCTGCGGTTTGCTGGGTGGCTCCGGGAACGCGAGAGCAAACCGCGGCGAAGCTGGTCTCCTTTCCCGGTTTGCTCTCTCGTTCGCGGAACCCCGAGCAAGCAGGTCTCCTTCCCTGCGGTTTGCTGGGTGGCTCCGGGAACGCGAGAGCAAACCGCGGCGAAGCTGGTCTCCTTTCCCGGTTTGCTCTCGCGTTCCCGGAACCCCCCTTGAAGCCGCCCAACAGCGCTGCAGTGTGGCCACATCTAACACCACTTGCAGCGCTGGTTGCTGTAAGTGTGGCCACTCTGCAGCGCTGGCCCTATACAGCTGTACTAATACAGTTGTAACAACCAGCGCTGCAAAATTTTAGATGTAGACATGGCCTTAGTAGTGTCTAGAGCAGGGGTAGGCAAGCTATGGTACATGTGTCAAAGGCGGCACGCAAGCTGATTTTCAGTGGCACTCACACTGCCCGGGTCCTGGCCACCGGTCCGGGGGGCTCTGCATTTTAATTTAATTTTAAATGAAGCTTCTTAAAACATTTTAAAAACCTTATTTACTTTACATACAACAATAGTTTAGTTATATATTATAGACTTATAGAAAGAGACCTTCTAAAATGTTAAAATGTATTACTGGCACGTGAAACCTTAAATTAGAGTGAATAAATGAAGATTCGGTACATCACTTCTGAAAGGTTGCTGACCCCTGGTCTAGAGGGCCAGTGGATGGTATGTTTTCCATGGTTCTTCTATCACTCAGTGCAGGGCTGCACAGCCCATCTTCTCCAGCCATACAGATCCTGGCACCGTCGAGTGCCTCCTGTGGGGTTTGGGTGGGATAGGTGCCATGGAGGCATCTTAGGCCTATTCCATATGGGAAGGGGGAGATCCAGTCACAGAGGGTCCCCTCTATGAACAAATCCAAAGGTGAGGGGAGAATGGGGAAGGGCAGTTACTGCTATATTTTCAAACAGTATGTTAAGGACAAGGGGTGTCATTCAATCCTGTGCAGAAGGCCAGTGCAAGACCTATGAACTACTTGTTCTTGAATCCTAACAATAAGAGGTGAGTATGATTTAAGTGATGCACAGTCCTTGTGCTGGGTGACTTTCATCCTTGGAGAGCTTAACTTTCTTGTTGTTTTAAAGGAAGTCCTCTGGCTCCAGTTAATGGGTCCTTTATAATTGCTTGCTAGTCTTTAAGTCTCCTCTTCCATTGCATCCCAGAATCCTGGGTTCCATCCTGCAGCCATTACTTATGTGAGCAATGACTGCAGTATTAGTTTTCATGAATTTCACTAGCTTGCTTCCAATAGGATGCGAAGTTAAAGGGACACTTATCTGAGGCTTATGCTTAGGTTTACTGTAAAAATGCAACAACGATTTATTTTTATAATGGAAAAAATCCCCTTCTTTTTGGATATCCAAAGCTTGCAAGATTCTCCTATTGCTGCATGAGAACGAGAAGATGAACCTGGCTTTGTGAACAAAAGCAAAACTCACAGGTCCAGATTCATTTTCTGTGCTGAGTGCAATGCTGAGATCAAACAAACAGCATTCATGGCGAAAAATAAACTATCTCATAGTCGTAGAGGTTAATGCCAGAAGAAACTACCAGGTTATCTAGTCTGAACTCTTGCATATCACATAGCTTTATGTGTGTGTAATTCTACAGTACTGGTCCAGAAATACAGTTGTTGCTCTGTTGTAGGCTGCAGTGTCTTGAACCATTTCTGTAGAATATGGCAATATTTCATTCTTTTAAAAAAAATTTTTAAAGGAAGGCATGTGCAGGCCAGCTTTTTAGTCCACCAGTACTCAGTACATTTCAAGAGTAGATTGTAACTACCCATAATTGTCTCTGTATATAGGACATTTTGCTAGATTGAAAGAGCAGTTGCTAGATTCTGTTCAGGTTCTTACACCAAGCTCATCACTGTGATGAGTGCCTAGATTAAACACATTCTACAAAGGCGCAAGACATTCTGCAAAGGTTTCCAAAGCACTGGATGCTCCTTAGTTTACAGGAAAGTTGGAGTTTGTTTTTTTGCTTTTGGTTAATGTTTCTGACATTTTAATTTACCAGTGTCGTTTCAGTCCTTGGGATAGCCCTGATACATTAAGGCTAGTATTTCACTCAATCATGTGAGGGATAAAGAGAGAGTTACCTGTGTATATAGGGACAGTGGCAACCCATTAAACTCTGACACTGGTATTTCTTTTCTGCTGCCAGGAAGCACCAGAAGATGGCATGGTTTGTACAGATGCATGTCTGAGAGAGAGAGCTTGTGGAGATGCTATTAATAATCCAGGGTAGGGTGTTTAAGCACATTGCCATAAAGAAAAGAAAGGACAAGCAATACTTTAAATCTTATCTCTTCTTTCTACCAGTGAGGGACAGTATTGGAGTCCTTCCTATCCTTTCCCTCAGTTTGGATAGCACAGAAAGAGAAAATCTGGTGTAATCAGGGCCCAACCCGAATATAAAGGTCTGGCTGACAAAAAGGGTACTGATGGTAATACAAAGAGATTGCACCTTCTCTCAAGAATTTTGACATGAAACTTCTGCCTCTCTTTAGAAATCTTGGCAGTTCAGTGCTTACAGGCACAGAATTATCCCCACCTCCTCTCTTACCCCATCCTCTGCTTAATGTTGAGCAAAATTAAATGTTATGCAAAGTGCTTGCCAATAAAATACTATTTGATCCTCCTTGTGTAGGGGGCCTGAGTCTGTTAACTCATTGGGGCTGGGGATTGATGTGTTTAGTTTTTAGCAATCCTAGTGTTTAAAAAAAAAAAAAGACATGTTAATTAGACTAGTGCCCAGACTTTGAGGGCTATACAGGTCTCTAAGGATGGGAAGTAATATTCCCCACCCAACATGTCTGCTAGTCAGTGCAGCTCAGCCAGTGTATGTGTGGTGTGGAGGGGCAGTAAACTATTACTTACTGTTATGTGTCAGTAGAATATTGCTTTCCCTTCATGAGAGAAGGTGAGGGAGGAGGGAAGGAATTTTGCCTCACTGTGGTGTAAAGGGACAATCAGGTCTTAAAAGTATGTTGCAATTTTCTGTGACTGTTTTAACTCCTCTTTAATGAGCTGAGATAGCAAATGACTTCTGGGACAATATCAATATATTTTTAATTCTTAGTTAAAGAGGAGACAACTTCAGAAACCAAACAAACCCAAAAGAAAATAATTGTTTGCTACATTTTAAAGAGTAATTTTCTGCTAGAAAAAACTTAGATGAAATGTGTGAGTTTAACTTTATACAGTTGAACCTGTTATTGTGAAGTTTCATGCAATTGGAGGTCAGTAATTTAGTCCATGCAGATCATACATTCAGCTTTTTCAACTTACAAAGAACTACATAAGTTACATTAATTATTGTAGTGTTTAATTCATATATAGTTTGATTCTGTTTCGAACAAAAGCCATGAATTCTTTCAGTACACGGCAATGTGAAATTGCACTTTTTGGCACTCACTGTGTCGTAAGAGTCTGGGAGCAGCTTTATAGCTATGCTTGAGAAAGACATTGATTTTAAGCCTTGTTTAGTTGAACGCGGGCCTAAATCAAAACACTGGAATTAAAACTTCCTCTTGAATTTGGACCCAATTCTGGATCTCAACTCTGTTACTTGGGCCATCTTTAATTTTTTACTTCATACAGAGCCTGAATCTGTTCTCGTATAGTTCAGTGTAAGCCAGGGGTAATGCCACAGAATTAAAATTGGTGTTAGTGAGATCAGAATCAGGCTTTATTTTGAATTTCTTGTTCACCCCAAATATTCTTTTTATAAATGGTATATTTGGATGAGGAAGAACTTTAGGATTGGACTCATAGTGGATCAGATTCTCTGCTGGTGATCTCTGTTGAAGCCAATGCAATTGCACCAGCAGAACATTTAGTTCAGTTTATATGAATGTGTAATTCTCTTTACCTGTGAGAACATTCAGATAAGCATACTCAGTGCACTTACTTCATGTCACATGGTATCCTGAATTTCACTTGGTGTATTAATTGGAATGTGTGATGTTGCAGTCATTCTCATAAAAATACTTGAGTTTTATAAGTAAGGCAGTTTCAATTTTTCGTGCTATATCTATGTTTTTTTTATTTGACAGATGAAGAATGTGAGTGCATGTGGGATTCTAGGGGCAAGTAATTTTGTTTGAATTCTTGACCGCAGAGCTGGTTACTTAAGAAGTTGAATAATCATTCCAAACTTAATTGGACTAAGTAATCTGACTGAAATCTTAGACTCATGAGGCTTCTGGTAGTTCCTGGTTTTTGGCAGGTGAGAAGTGCCACAAAAATAGCCTTTCTCCTGCCATTTTTCCTTCTAGGCTAGTCCAAAACAGGGAACTGCAGAGATATGAGAAAACAAAAGCGCTCTTTCGAACCATTTAGTTCAAGGTGGTTTTTATGGCTTGCTTGGACTAGCTAATAGTTATGAACAAACAATGTGATGGGTCATGTTTGCAGTTTGATATCTTTGCCGCCATTAGTGAACTACTTGGCAACTTTGATACTGTCAAGTGTAAAAAGGGTGCATTGCTGAACAAATTATATTTGTGTAAATTGAAGCTAAAATAATAAATGGGGGAAAAAACCCTGCTTAAACATAAAACTAAAGTTACAACATTACAAGTCACAAACTGATAAGAAATACAGCAGTGAAGGTTTGAAAAGCAGTGGTAACTCAGCTACATTGCCCCTCCATTATGCTTTATGGTATATATTTTACGACATAAATACAGTAGTATATTGAAGTGCAGTTCTGCTCTGACAAGTGACAGAGTGTGTAAAACTAGCACCTTTTTACTTGACAGAGCTGCTCTTTTGCTGTGTGAGCTTTAATGATGTAGAGTTGGATTTTCAAAAGCACTCAGCACTGGCCTGTCCCTGCTCTCATTGAAGTCAATGGGATTTTTACTATTCACTTCAATTGAAGTAGTCTTAGGCCAACACTGAGCGCTCTTGGGAAAACCTACCCATAGCCATAATCTTCCTTATGTAAGTTGTCCCACAAGAAGGCTGACGGCAGAAACAGCTCCTGTCCCTATCCTGAGGTGCCTGCTCAGTGAAGTTCTTATTTCCAATGGCAGCCATATACCTGTAGTCCAAGGGACTAGGAGGCTTTGGCAGGGAGAATGTGCCTGGGACAGATGTTCATTAAGTTCTAATAACATTGTAGCAAATATTAGATGAAGCATGTGCAGAGGTGATTTTTTTCAATTACTTGTAACTTTTTAATTTTCCTTTTTCTCTGCCAGACTTAGCCAATGCAATAGTCGCCAGTGAAGACTATGGGCCTGCTCCAAACCTGTCTCATGAAAATGGAAAGGCCTCCAGGTCCCATTGACTTCACTAGGATTTAGCCTAGCCTTTTTGTCCATGGCAGCCAATAATTTTCTTTAATAATGGGAAAAGTGTGTGTATTTTCACTCTCCCAGAATTCCAAAACCATCTGAAGAGTTTGGTTCATCCTTTTTTAAAAAAGAAAAGAAAAAAGTACTTTCAGCCAAAGAGCTGAAGATTCCAGACAATGGGTGAAATCCTGGCATCCTTGAAGTCCATTGGAGTTTGGCCACTGGTTTCATTGGAGTCAGGATTTCACTCCAAGAGGTGAATGTTTCAGATGCAAAGTTGTACACAGGTGCGAATGGGATTGTAACAGATTTTTCATGGCATTTTTAAATCAAAAATCACAGAGCAGTCACAGTAAATTTAGTAAAAGTCATGGTTTCAGGATTTTGATTAAAAAAAAAACACTGTGACAAGTGAGATTTGACTGTATCTCATTAAAATTATAGGCCAGCATCCTTTTCCTCTGCTGTGGGTGCCGCCTCACCCCACTCGGGACACCAACCACCCACGGCATCTTCCTGTGCCTCGGCACTACAATCCTATTCCTAGCCCAGTAAGGAGGGAAGGTCTCAAGTGAGGAGGTCTGGAGAGTGAACCTGTCCCAAACTCACCCTGGGCAGAGGCAGCAATGGCTGTGTCTTGCAGGGTTTGGTCTAGTTCCTCACTTTGAGCATTGTGACCTGGCATATGGAGTTGTAGCACTGCTCAGGTTTGACCTGGCCACTCCTCTGCTGGGGCCAAAGGGCAGCTGGCCCACATTTGAGGGAGTGACACTTGTGACCTGTGTACCAAGTTGCAATGGTATTCAATCAAATTTGGTCTTACAACCCGCCATCATGACAGCGGGGATGCTAAGCCAAACCTTAGTGGTACTGCGGCCCTGTGTGCCAAGTTGCAATCCCCAGAGTGGGGAGTCAGGCCCAGCCCTGCAATACAGGAGCTGCTGCTGTAGGGTGAGTTGGGGCAGGCTTGCTCTCTGACACTGCCCCTTGGATTGTCCCCTCTGCAGCACACTAGTGGGGGCGATCAACCTAGCGCCTTCCTGCATGCAAGTCAGGGACAAACAGAGAAGTCATGGTATCTGTGACATTTTCACCACTGTGACAAACCTGTAGCCCTAATTATAATGCAAGTTGTTTGGTAGCTTTAAATTCAGAAGGTGCTACAAGATGCTTCCTGCAATACTTGGCATTTTTCATTTTCAACACGCTTGAGAAACATTACCTAATTAAATCATATGTACCACAGACACACTAGACTTTAGCAAGTTGTACTTTCATAGTAATTTAAGTAAACAGATACTGGTAAGAGCCAATAGTCCTGCAGTATTTTTACTATATAAAAAATCCTCTTATTTACAGTGTTAAAAGGTCTTTGTTCAGTATTTAATAACCGTTTCATCTACCTTCAAATGGGAGTTGCAAGGATTTTGAAAAATGGGCTGAAAGGCTGTCTAGATTTACTGCAATTTCTTTAAGTACTTGTCTGTCCTTTGCTGCTATTTTGCTTAATAAATCCCAACAGAAATATCTGCATCCCTTAGTGCAGTGTTTCTCAAACTGGGGTCGCCGCTTGTGTAGGAAAAGCCCCTGGTGGGCCAGGCTGGTTTGTTTATCTGCCTTGTCCGCAGGTCCGGCTGATCGCAGCTCCCTCTGGCCACGGTTTGCTGCTGCAGGCCAATGGGGGCTTCTGGAAGCAGCGGCCAGTAAGTCCCTTGGCCCGCGCTGCTTCCAGCAGCTCCCATTGGCCTGGAGCAGCGAACCGCAGCCAGTGGGAGCTGCGATCGGCCGGACCTGCGGACGGGGCAGGTAAACAAACCGGCCTGGCCCACCAGGGGTTTTCCCTACACAAGTGGCAACCCCAGTTTTAGAAACACTGCCTTAGTGCAACAATGCCTAGATTGTTCTTCTTTCTCTGTTACTGAAGGAAAACCACCATCACTAAGTGCCCAATACTGAAAAGGGGTGAGTGCTCTCAATTCCCATTGATTTCAATGAGAGTTAATTGCATTCAGCACTTCATAGGAGTTGCTTGTGGGAGCAGGCCCATGTATCAAACGTAGAATCATAGATATGTAGGACTAGAAGGGACCTCAGAGCCATCAAGTCTAGGCCCCTACACTGTGGCAGGACCATGTAAACTTAGATCATCCCTGCAGGTGTTGGTCCAATCTGTTCTTAAAATGATGGGGATTCCAAAGCCTCCCTTGGAAGCCTTTTCCGGAGCGTAACTACCTTAGAGTTGGAAAGTTTTTCCTCATATCTAACCTAAATCTCCCTTGATGTAGATTAAGTCCATTATTTCTTGTCCTACCTTTAGTGGACCTGGAGAAGAGTTGATCACTATCTTCTTTGTAACAGCTCTTAATATAGTCCAAAACTCCATCTTTTCTCAGAAGTAAACATTCCCAGTTTTTTAAAGCTTTCCTCATAGGTCTGGGTTTTCTAAACATTTTATCATTTGTATTGCTCTCTTCTGGATCCTCTCCAGTTTGTCCACATCATTCCCAAAATATGGTGTTAAGAAATGGACACAGTACTCCAGCTGAGGTCTCACCAGTGCTGAATGGAGTGGAACAATTATCTCCCACGTCTTACATACAGCACTCCTATTAATACACCCCAGAATGTGCTGGCTATTCCTTGTTAATAATTTATTCCAGAATCTTTCCAGGTATCAAATGTAGGCTGCCTGGTCTATAATTCCTTGGGTCCTCTTTGTTCCTTTTTTTAAAGATAGGTACTATGCCGTTCTCCAGTCCTCTGGGATCTCACCTGTCCTCCATGAATTCTCAAAGATAATTGCTGATGGTTCCAGGATTGCAACAATTTCCTTGAGTACCCTAGGATGAATTTCACATGTTGAGGCTGGGTTGTCCGGCAAGTTTTTGCTTACTGTCCCCAAGAGTTCAGGTTCCATACAAACGCAGAGTGGAACTTTCACATCAGTGATGTGACAGGCAGTCCATGTCTAATGGTCTGACATGCCTTTCACTTCACTGATATGCTTGCAACATGCCACACCGTGCATCAACCCCCAATGACATTTGATATAAATTCTTTCCATTTGGTTGCATTCTTTCACACATGATGTTCAGTAACAATTCATTAAAGAACATTTATCATTTATAGTAGTAACTAACATTAAGTTTATTCATGGATTGTACATGAAAAATAATAGAAAAATTCAATGTAAGAATTTAAGTCTTTTATTTCTGGCACAAATTAAAATCTTCGTGTATGTATCAGAGTAATTTACAGTTCCACAGACCTTCAGTGAGTCTCCAAATCCACGGGATGTCCCTAGGTGCTAGATTTTTACTTGGATAGCTGATGTGACTGACAGATGTGTACTGTGCAAACTCATGTACCTACCCACACAGCTTCTTTTTAGCATACCGGTCTACGCCAACTCACACACAGCAACTGTTCCATCTCAAAGCCAGAATAACTTAAATTCCCCCAAACATCTTGGCCAAATTCTTGCCTGATGTAATACCACTGAAATTAATGGAGTTGTACTACAGAAAGCTCTGCCCTCCTTGAGATTAGCCTTTTAGGGATGGTCACATGCTAAACTCATTGAGCTTTTACTCTACAAGCTCAGCTAGATTCAGACCAAGATGTTTAAATTAGAGACCACATGGATCAAGTGATATGCACTTTATAAAAGATGGTTGATTTCTGTTGACTCTCAGACTATTGAAATCCATGGAAAAACTTCCATTGATTTCAGTGGACTTTGGATCAGGCTGTAGCATCAAATCCAGAGTCTATTGATGTCAATTAGAGTTTTGTCATTGATCTCAATAGTCTGTGAATCAAGCTCTTCAGTAGGCTCACGGATTGTCCCACACTAGCTGAAGCACATGATGTAGTCTGCTTTAGAGATCATGAATGTGTGGTTATGAGGGCAGAATGTCTCCTTTGAAAAGCAACCCTTTAATTCTTGATAGAATCTTTTTCTGTTTTATGAGACTTCAGCATACAAGTAGTAGAAGCCTCTCGCTTGTACAGCCTGCCAATGAATTCTATTTTCTGTGAACTGAGATAAAGCAGTTAAGAGTTTTTGCTTTTTAGTTTCATATTCTCTTGGGCTTTAGTGGCAAAACTCCAGTTTGTTTCAAAATGTACTAAATTTTGTGTGAATGTTGCAAATTGACCTATTTACTTACTACTGATCCCACCAAACTAGTGCAGTCAATAGCTAGAAATATACTATATTAATCCTGGTCTACACTAGAAAGCTTTGCTGGCATAGCTATGCCAGTTAGAGGATGGAAAAAAATGACACACCCCTATTCACTAGGCTGGCAAAACTGCCAGTGTAGACACAACTGTACTGACAGAAGAGTGCTTCTGTAGGTGTCGCTAATGTCATTCAGGGAGATTCTGTTAATATACTGACGGAAAAACTGTTATCAGCATATGCTTATTCTATACTTAAGGGGTTATGCTGGCATAGCTATGATGACCTATGCTCTCTAGTGTAGACATAACCTCAGTCACTGGCTCTTCTGTAATGATAGGCCTTTTAGATCAATCCTTTTCCTCCCCTGATTTATGCTTGGTAGTGGGAGTGGAACTTGAACACTCTACAGCCCAATGACAATCACACCTGTCTATGCCATTTGGGCCTTGGTTGCGTGAGGGGCTGATTGCCCCCTGAGGGTGTGTCTCCTACCCTTGTTTACTTGAGTAGGGATTAGGGGAAGTCAGCATTTCTCAGGAAGGGTGTTTACACCTCAATGAGTTGGGCCCTGAATGTCTTTGAGTCGAGCATAAACAATTTTTGGATTTATTAGAACACCAATGCCCATGGAAGCAAAAGCAGTAAGGCCTGGTTTTCAAAGATCCTCAGAGCTTCTGAGAATAAGGCCCTCAGATTCCAAAGAACTATTTAAAAATGAAGTGAGAACAGAAATATTTTCTGATTTTAAGAGTACTAGTTTCTCTAACCAAATCAGATTTATAAATTTTTTTTTACTCTTTTATTGTATTTCACTCATTTGATCATCTTGTCACAATTTACAATTCTCGTTATTATTGGTCTGTTCAGTAGCCTCCAGGTGCTGCTACTTGTGTGCAGAAAACTTGGCACTTGTATATATTTAGTCCTAAAGAGGAGCCTTTTGAGAAATGCATTGATTGCTGGATCAACATCACAATTTTAAATGGCCTTTGTAAACTCAGTTACAGATAACTGTTTAGAAAGTTCAAAGTCTAAAATTAATTAAAATCGAAGGCACTCTTCAATATAAAATATTTAGTTGTTTCCTTTTTTCTTTGTTAGGAATGTCAGGCACTCTTGCTAAATCAGTAACTAATGTTAGCGACACATTAATTTGGATATTGCCTTTTTAAAGGGCTACTAAATATTCAAGTTCAGTTCCATTGTTCTAATAGCTGTGGTGGTCTTGTCATTTGCATTTATACAAATGCTGGCTAACATTCTGCTGGGGAATTTTGTGATTGCAAATGTATCGTTGACAACATTTTGAGATTGTGACATAGGAGCTCAAAAACATAAAGGTGTGCTTTTTTCCAAGAGTCAGGCTTAGTCTGTGCTTAAAACTTTTATTGGCATAGCTCTGTCCGTTCGGGGTATGAAAAAACCCACACCTTTGACTGACATAGCTATGCTGACAAAACCCCCAGTGCAGACGCAGCTGTACCAATACATGGGTGCTTCTGTCAGCCTGGGTAACGTGGTTCAGGGGAGTGGTGTTCTTATACCTGTAGGAAAAACTCCTTTTGTCTGTGTAGGCTGCATCTACTTAGCGGGGCTATGCCAACATAGCTATGCCAATTGTGGCTATGTGTTATATACATGGCCACAGAGTTCCATACATGGGATATGGTTAGATTTGTGATAGGGAGAAAATCCCTGGAAAATAAAGTTCCTTTTTTGAAAGTCTGATGTTTTCCCCATTAAAGTCCATACAAAGGTCCCATGGAGCAGGATCAGGCCCCTAGCTTACTCCAGTATCACCTGTGTTAATTTGTGCTATATATTCACACTTAATTGTAAGTGCAAAAGTAAACAGTTTGATTTAATTCTTTAGTAACATCGTTATCCTGAAGTTCATATGAGCTCCTGGAATTTCCCTTTGAGAATACACAGATCTCTACTACACAATGTCCCTAGGAGGATGACAACCTGAACTTCAAGGCAAATAAAGGGAAGAAACTTCCCAAAAGATACAAGATGATGCAGATTTGTAGGGGGACAATACCCTGTAATGTTTTATTCAGGGTACAAAAAGCTCATATTTGTATGCGTGTCTGTTTGTTCCTTGGAAGTGTAATTATTATTATTATTTATTATTATTTTATTTTATTTTATTTTATTTGTATGACAGTAGCATTTGGAGGTCTCAACTCAGATCTGGGCCTCATTGTGTTAAGCACTGTACCTTTTACTGTGTGTTTGTAACAGAGGCTTAGGCCAGGGTTTCTGAAACTTCATTGCATCGTGACCCCCTTCCGACCACAAAAATTATAACACGACCTTAGGAGGGGGGACCAAAGCCTGAGCCCTGCTGCCCTGAACGGGGGTGGAATGGCAAATCTGAACCCCAAGGGATTCAGCCCCAGGTGGGAGGCCTGTAATCTGAGTCTTGCCATCCAGGGTCGAAGCCCTCAGGCTTCGGCTTCAGCCCTAGGCAGTGGGTCTTGGGCTTTTGCCTTTGGCCCCAGGGCCCAGCAAGTCTAATGCCAGCATTTGGGATCCTGACCCACAGTTTGAGAACCGCTGGCTTAGCCTAATTAGGTAAGGAAGAGGCAGTGTGGTGTACTGGATTGGGATCTGGACTGGGACTCAGGCTATCTGATTTCATTCCTAGTTCCCCCGCTGGGATTTCTGGGTGACCTTGGGCAAGTACCTCTTTGCGCCTCAGTTTCCACATCTGTAACATGGGGATAATGATACTGACCTTCTTTGTAAAGTGCTTTACAGCTAATGATAAAAAGTTCTGTATAAGAGCTGGGTATTACTACTTTAATCCATGTTTACAGGTGGGAAGCTGAGGCACGGAAACTTTAAGTGACTCACCTAGGAAGACTGGCAGAGCTTGGAATAGAATCCAGATCTCCTGAATCCTAGTCTAGTGCTTTAACCTTAAAGCCATCTTTACTCTGTACTATTCTGATCGCATGATTCACAGTAGCTCTTTCATGGATTTAAGCTGTAGGAAATAAGGTATCAAATAAAGGAATTCCCTTAAAAGCAGTGGATGGTGCTGGTCACTCAGGTCTCTGAGCAGTGAGCACTCCAAACCATTCCACTTTTTCATTGGTGAAATGTGGTGATCAGTGGTGGCTTTGACATAATGAAAAGCTGCACAGTACACCTGTCTGCTTGCCTGCTCGGTCTCTGAAATTAAAACATTTGAGAACCAAATAGCCTTTCTGATGGTATTTTTTACTACTTTTGTTGCAGTGTGGAATAAATGGAAAAAGCCACTGGCCTCTCCAGACAGCAATAATGAAAATGAGAACAAAGCTTCATTTTTTATCCTTGCTGAAATGTTTATTTGAAAGCAGCATGGCAAGGTGGTATAGTTTGATTTGATTAGCAAGTCTAAATGTATTAGCAGCAAGACAGAAACTATATTACAATTAGTGATAATTAGTTGCACTGATTACTTCAGACTGCAAAACTGTTTGACAGATGTTTTTCTGTGGTACAGTATTAAAATAAGAGGATACTTTACCCTTGCCAAAAGTTCTTAGCTTCCTATGTGGCAATACCTTATTCTAATTGCTATTCACTTATAAAGTCTCCATTAGAGCTCTGTAATTAGTGACTTCACAAATTCACATAGCTGTAAAAAAATTACAAATTTAATTTTTTTAAGTGAATTTAGTGTCTTCACATGTTGATGACTGACAGCCCTAGAGACTGAAGTCCTCTCCTTCTCCATGGAACACTTACTGCCTGTGCAGTGCCTGGGCCATCTTCTCCACGAACATATCTGAACTCTGATCTTCAGGCCTGATTCAAAGCTCACTGAACTTGGAGGGAGTCTTTTCACTTACTTCAGTGGGGTTGGTTCTCAGACCCCTGGAGTGAGACAGTTCAGTCTCCATGTCCACTCAGTCTTTGACCTCTGTAATATGCAACTTGAATGCCTTGAATCATCTGGATTAGTAGCAAAATGACTCGGGGGTAGGATTATTTGAAGTAAAGCCCTTTAAGGGGCAATATCCTATAGTGATAAAAGGGCCTATCTGAATACATTAGCTAGTCCGGGCCTAGCAATGCAGAGAAACATATACAATCAAATTGCCGTTTTAGAAATGAACAAGCAGACGTGAGAAGGGCAAGACAGGAGCCACATTTTACAAGTCTATAGCAAGTTATATTCCTAAGCTGCAATCTTACTAAATACTCTAGGTAATTTATAGATACCATTCCAAAGAGAATCCCTTTTCATATTTGGTGTCCTTTGGATAAACGGTTGTTGTATCAAGCCCTGAATACATTTCCTGTAACACAACCATATTCTCTTAATTTCTAGGAGCTTTAGAATGAAGTGTGCTGGCTCCGCCTCACAATGATAAACATATTAGGTTCTGACTATCATTCTGTTCCTTAGAAATAAAATGATACAATTTTGGATGTCTTGCTTTGGGTGTATGAGCAATAATCCTATTATCAGTCACCCAGAATAAATTGAATTTTGATCTCTGTTTATATAGACCTATGTGCTGTCTGCGAGCTGTTTGAGGGCAGATAAACTAAAAACATTTATTTATACATGCCAAGCATGTTTGGGGTTTCTCCTACACTTATGTTATCATACATATATTTTGCTTGTCATTTGACATCAGGGTTTATGTACTTTACAGAATACCTCCCTATATTGCAAGACACAGTAAGTCATAGCAAAAAGGGATCATTCTATAGCTATGCAAATAGCTTGTATTTAAGGAATGTGCAACCGAAAGCTGAGAAGTTGCACATCTGAAACGGCCCATGAGAAATCTTTAGCTATTCATAGAACAACTAGCTGCATAAGAAATGTCTAGTTGCTAATATCACATCAGTTTGCATGACCAGTAACTTCATACCTATCAGTTCTTTTAGAAATGTGTGCACATTTCCAACCATGCAAAGTTATGCATATCAAATACTAATTAGGAAAAAATAACTTGTGCACCGTATTGGGGTGAAGTAGTTTGCTTCAAGCATTTGAGCAAGACAGTGAGGAACTATGTTTTTGATTATAGAATCTTCTGTGTGATGGATCACTTATCTAGGGAGACCAGATGTCCTGTTTTTATAGGGACAGTCCCGATATTTGGGGCTTTGTCCTATATAGATGCCTATTACCTCCCATCTGCATCCCAATTTTTCACACTTGCTATCTGTTTACCCTACACTTATCCCTTTTAGCAGCTAAGGTAACAGGATATTGAAGAAGCGTCTGTTGTGTGACAAGCCTAGGATCATCTAAATGATTTGTGCCTTGTAGAATTCTACAGGTCAGTTGTCAGGCTGACGTGTAGAAACAGGGTAGTGTTATAGAGAATAGAAAAGGATAAGGTAACGTGTGCCATTAAGAAATGTTAGGACAAAATTGTTTACTGAGTTAATTCTCTAAAGGCTTGCTCCTGCCCTCAACTCTCCCTGATTTCAGTGGAAGCAGAGGGCTTTCAGCACTTAGCAGGAGTACTCCGTATATTGCAGGATTGAGCCCAAAGCTCCCAGCTACTGAGCTCCAGCAGCAGTGTCAGCTCTGTTCTTGTACAAGGGCGAGGGTGGGAATCACTGGTTGAGACAATTACATAGAAAATGAAATAAAATTCAGAAGAAAGAGAAAGCTAGGAAGCAGGAAAAAAACTGGTTAACTGAAGGGCTGATCAGAACTCTTCTGAGATGCTCACTCCTATAATATCTGCCTCCCACCATGCTCAACTGGGAGCTACTTTCTCAATGGATCTCAAAGCAGTTAATAGGCACATTTTAATAAAGCCTTACATTCCCCGTATGGAGCTACAGTGGGAGATTATATTAATCACCATTTCATAGATGGGCAAACTAAGGCAGAGACCGTTTAAGTTACTTGTCCAAGACCAGACAGGACTGGGAATAGAACGTAGTCCTGAGTTAGTTCTAACCGCTAGACAACTCTGTACGGTCTGTACAATATCTATTTATAAAATCAACAGAAGAGACTCCATTAGGGTGACCAGATAGCAAATGTGAAAAATTGGGACAAGGGGTGGGGAGTAATAGGTGCCTATATATGAAAAATCCACAAGTATCAGGACTCTCCCTATAAAATTGGGACATCTGGTCACTCTAGACTCCACTGAAGTAATTATGCTCATGCAGATCTAGTGCTGCAAATGTTGTGACTAGAAATTGGATAATATCCTTTCAAATAGTTTAGGAGCAGCCTTAGTGGGCCTCTCTGCATTCCATCGTAGAAGCTAACAGATTCTAACAGAGCAACAGTGTATGTGTAGCTAGGCCTTGTATGTGTTTTTATATATAGTTAATAAACATGATTATTTGGAATCCATCTGTGTCTATGTGGTTTCCTCACATGATGAACATTGTATACGGAGCAAAGACACAAAAGCGACAAATAGAATGTTTGCTTTATTGCCGGGGCAGGCAAACTTTTTGGCCTGAAGGCCGCATTGGGTTTCGTAAATTGGATGGAGGGCTGGTTAGGGGAGAGGGTTGTGGCTCAGCCTCCACCTCCTATCTGCCCCCCTCCAGGACTCCTGCCCCATCCAACCCCCCCGTTCCCTAACGGCCCCTCTGGGACCTCTGCCCATCCACAGCCCCCGCACCCTGACTGCCCCCAGCCCCTGCCGCCCCATCCAACCCCTCCTCTCATTCCTGACAGCCCCCCCTTGCCCGGGACCCCTGCCCCATCCAACCACCCCTTCTCCCTGTCCCCTGACTGCCCCCTGCCACCCCATCCAACCCCGCTCCTTCCTGACTGCCCCCCCGGGACCCCTGCCCCCATTCAACCCCGTTTCTCCTCCCACCATAATCCACATCCCCGCCCCCTGACCGCCACCCTGAACTCCCCTTCCCTCTATCCAACCCTTTTGCTCCCTGTCCCCTTACCGCACTGCCTGGCGCACCTGTGGCTGGCGGTGCTACAGCCATGCCACCCGGCTGGAGCCAGGCCACGCCACCGCCACCGCCACCACCATGCAGCACAGAGATCGGCTCAGGCCGGGCTATGCAGCTGCGCTGCCCCAGCTCACAATCCCCTCGCCCAGAGCATTGTGCCAGTTGCGGAGCGAGCGAGCTGAGGCTGTGGGGGAGGGAGGACAGTAGAGGAGGAGCCAGGGGCTAGCCTCACGAGCCAGGAGCTTGGGGGCTGGGCAGGATGCTCCCATGGGCTGGATGTGGCCCACGAGCCGTCGTTAGCCAATCCCTGCTTTATTGGGATTGCTAAAGGCATGTTTATTGATTAATAGACTTGCAAAGTTTAAGTGAGGAAGAAAGGAGGGGAGACATGAGTCTTGTAACCATGTGTTTGTTATAAGGGGCTTAAAATAAGGAAGTACAGAATTGTATTAGTGGAATTGAAGATGGCCTACAAGTGAGCCACCAACTAGATCTTTTAACTCCTGTTATATAAATGTCTGTCTGTTTTGGCAGCGTACAGGTATAAGTTATGAAACTGGTTGTCCCAAGATATATGCTCCAGATGGGGTGAACTATTTGATAATGATTTAAGAAGTGGTTAGAATGGCACACTTACTGGCAGCATAAATTTGTAGCTATCAGTTCTGGCAAATGTTTCATTGAATGCTCCCAGATACATAGGCTTGGCAGAATTTGATTTTTATTTTTGTGAAATTTAGACACATGATATCAATGTTTATTTTTAATCATTTCAATCATTTTATCTGTTTTAATTTTGTGAAAAGTTATTTTAAGAACTGTTTTGGTTTTTATTATCAGTTTAAATTTTTCACAGTTGCAGGATATTATGGCAGTGGATTCGGACAATTAGTTAATTGGAATAGATGTTGAGATTCAGAAAAAGCTTTATAAACAATAAAATACGAATTGTCAATATCATGAAGTAAATATCCTTAAATCAAACTCTAATAAGTTCTCAAGCAGAACTTTTTTTACTATGCCTATCTATCTCTAAATGTCAATTATTATTGATGGAAATATTTTTTTATTGGTCTGTGGTGTGTATGGTGAAATCTGTTTACATTTACTGATTTTAAAAAAGTAATACATCCAAGTCTATACATAACGTATGTATTTTATTCGGATTTAAGAAAATGGTTTTATATTAATAACGAAGAATTACAAAATTAGAGATGGGCCCTAACAGCAACCCTGTGTCCTAACTACTGAAAATTATGTGTGGATTTTTCATAATTTGGATTCACACGTTGATCTGAATTTTATATTAGGCCTGTTATAATGGGATGGATCAAACCCCCTAATCTAAGCATATGAGAATGCTAGTGATAATGATGGAGTTTTAAAATCAAAATCAAACTGAATAATTAGGTCCTTTTCTCCTTTATTAGGCCAACTAAGAGCACCTAGTTTCCATTGTAGGCAGTGTTTTCAAAAATCAGAACCTGAATCTGAATTTTATACTTTGCATCTATCTTTATATAAATCTGAAGTTTAATGGGTCACTGTTAACTTGAATTCTCTGAAACTGACTCACTTAAAAAAATAAAAATTTCTAAAAGAGCTCTCTTTAAAAATATATCCTGATTTATTACAAAATTAAGGTTTTACAATTTTTTTTTTCCTGCTTCTTTGCTGATGTTTGTGTCTTTTCATCAGGGGAGAGTAGTGAGCACAGCAACATCAGACTGCTAGTGCATGAGACAGAAAGTGCAACTGACCATCAACAAAACACTGAAACTGACTAGACACAAATTGCATTCAAATGCACAAAAGAAGCAAACCTAAAAAAATAGGAAATGGTTTTCTTTTACTAATTTGCTTTAGTTTTAGTAAGATGATGTATTTCTGGTAGCTTGAGTGGTTAAAATAATTTGACAGAAATATTATTTTTGAAGTTGACAATGTAACACTGTAGTTAGGGACACTGAATGAACAAGTCTTAACAATATTTTATACAGCTGATCAACCACAATAAATCTATTTTTAAAAATTACTTGGTAATTATTGAATATATAGCAACTGTCAAATAAATAAATAATGGCGATATCCTATCTCCTAGAACTGGAAGGGACCTTGAAAGGTCATTGAGTCCAGCCCCCTGCCTTCACTAGCAGGACCAAGTACTGATTTTTGCCTCAGATCCCTAAGTGGCCCGCTCAAAAGGATTGTATTCACAACCCTGAGTTTAGCAGGCCGATGCTCAAACCACTGAGCTATCCCTCCCCCTTCTCTATGGATATATTTTTCTGTAATCCTACTATGAACGAATTCACAGAGCAGTCTGCTTTCTTATTAGCTCTAATCCTGACTAATGTGTATATTAAAACATATTTATTGATGTTCAGTGTACAATACCTGGCTTGTTAAATTTCAGTTACTGTCACATTCAGGGAATTCTGATTTAAAGTGTTATGCCAGTAGGAGTGGAATGATGCCTGTTATTTAAAAGAGCTATCTTTCTTTCCCTTCCAATTTCTGATGTGACTTGACACCCATCATGCTTTGTC
Organism: Gopherus evgoodei; assembly: GCF_007399415.2. Classification (NCBI taxonomy): domain Eukaryota; kingdom Metazoa; phylum Chordata; order Testudines; family Testudinidae; genus Gopherus; species Gopherus evgoodei. The sequence continues at coordinate 236,333,027 of NC_044322.1, read as the reverse complement.
AGGCCACACTGGGCGATAGCGAGTGAGGTGAAGACACACAGCCTGATGGAACTAGATGCAATATGATGTCTGTGTCCAGCTGTGTCAAAAACTGAGAGATGCCTACACACAGTCTATATCTAGCTGTCTATATGCAAAAAGAGGATTTAGAAATGGTGAAGCTACCTGTTGGCTGCATAATTTGTTGCAGTGCATGGATGAGGAACACAGCCCAGGTAGCTTTCTTCCAACGCCAGTATCACTGTAGATGAAGCGATTACATCTTACCACTGAACACTCACAGATGCATGCACAAAAGACTTGACTATATTAAACATGAGTGTAATATGCAACTGTATTTTTATGTTACATCTGAGAACTTTCTTGCTGAGAGCTTGTTACTTTGAGGCTGGGAACTTTTAAAAGCACCTCTCCATCTCTAGCACAGCAAATCTGCTGGCTCAGTTTTGACAAAGCACAGCGTGGTAACACAAGGCATTGTTGGCTTCAATTTCCTCCTATACTTCTTAAACTTTCATCTCAAAGCTTCCTGTCCTCACTTATGCTGCTTCCCAGTTATCAAGGAAATGTACAGGGTCATTTGGCCTTTAAGAATTTGATTCATGCCATTGTTATGAATCATTCAGTTTGTCTGGTCGGAGTGAAAATGATCTGAATAGCAATATGCAAAATCTGATTTACGATTTAACTTCATGTAAAAAAATAATAAAATAATTAGCACCAGTGCTGAGGGCTCTCAACTTTGCATAGATTTTTTTCCAAGTGATGAACCTAGTCCCAGTGAAAAGCAAGAGATGAACAGCGCAGCAAAACCACAGTGTAAAATTCTGCCATATGAGGCTAATTTTGCTTTTTAGCTGGCTTTTAGTACAGTATGTAATCACCCTACTCTTTTATGTAAGTGTCCTGCTTTTACTGTGCATACATTTTCTTCTGGTGAGTGAGACCCTCAAAATGTGTAGTAGCACCCTGCTATTCATGCAGCAGGTGTTGCGCAGGCAATCGTAGTCTGTGATTTCCTATGGATATATTTTTCTGTAATTCTACTATGAACTAATTCGCAGAGCAGTCTGCTTTCTTAGTTCCGAAAGAAATTGAAACTACAAAACCCATCTCACTTGTGCCCATAGCCTAGTTAATGACAAGGGCCAAATTCACTCCTGGTGTAAGCAATCAGCTTTTCCTCAGATAAATTTGACCCAAAGTCTCTATAGCGCATTAGTGCTAGGACAGTGATAAAAAATCACTAGTCCAGTGCATGTTTAAGATAGCTTTGTGCTACTTTTATGAAATATAGCAGTTAGCCAGTAGTTACAGAAGCACTCTGGCCCAGATCCTCAGAGATATTGAAATCAGTGGACCTAAATATTTATTTGCCTAAGTATTTATGTAGTCTCCTTTGCTTTAATATCTAAGCACTTTGCAAGCATCAGTGAGTTTATTTTCACCATGAGGTATGGAAGTATTACCTCCATTCTACAGATGAGGAGCTGAGGTACAAAAAGATTAATGGCCAGATTTTCAAAAATGCTCAGCACCCAACGTTGCTGTGTTGTAAGCATTATTGCAAAAATTGGTCATAAGTGACATGACCATAGCATCACAGAAAGTCTGTGGCAGAGATGGGAATGGAAACTAGAAGTCTTGAGTCCCAGTCTAGTGCCTTAACCAGAGGACAATCCGTCCTTGTGACTCATATCACTTGGGCACTCCATTGTGTTGCAATTCAGGAACTCTCACTCTGTAGCCAAGGACCCATTTTTTAAATCCTTTTTTCAAAACCTATCTGCTGGCCTACTGTACCTGTGTCTGCAAAAATCTAGGCAATGTATGGAACCTCAGCCCCTCCAGGAAGTCTTTCATGGACCTATTCTGGATTGAGGCCCATAGTTTGAGAACTGTAACACTACCCATTTTCAAGTATCCGCGTGGGAGGTGGAGCAACAGCAATTTGTCAGGCCTTTGACCTGGTTTCTACCTAGATTGTTGACATTTAGGCTACAGCAAGCCCTTTTTGTATCTCTATGCACAAACCCTTCTCAGCTTTGAACAACTCTTGTTTGTTACGCCCCACTTTCCATTTGGTCTGCTTACAAGTTGGCATCTGCAGAAAAACCCTCTGATCTTGGCCTTCGTTTGGTCAGACATTTGTTATGCACTGCAACAAGAAGCTGCCTGCCTAGTGCACATCAAGCAATGTGCCAGTCTTTATCCTTGTCAGCGTTATGCAAATCCACAGTACTGATGTTAATGCTAGTTTGGTTTTTATAGCTTGGTGACAGCAACAGCCCTCAATATTAAACACAAATATACCTACACAGTTACAGCAATGATTACTGTAGATGTTCAGCTAGTCATAATATTTGCACTTGGGGTGATAAGGAGCTTTGAATGATAATAGCACTATAGTAGGAGCTTGTTAAAGTGACAGGAGCCCTTGTGTCATTATTGAGTTGTGCATTCCTGCTTGCACTCCTACTGTTTTCTCATAAACTATCCCTCTCCGTTTGTGTATGTAACATTCTGAAAGAAGCCAGTCTTGCTCAGCCATAGCAGCTTGAGGCTAATAAATGTGGTGGTCTAAATTTCCTATAGCGCTTGACACACTTTAAGGCAGCAGTGATACTTTGGTGTAGAAAAGAGGAAAATATTTTAATTTCATGAATCTTTTTTATGTAGGTCCTGTTTTATTAAAATAAATCAGTCCCTATACAGGATGATCAGGTCCTAATAGATTAGGGTGACCAGACAAGTGTGAAAAATTGGGACAGGGGTGAGGGGTAATAGGAGCCTACATAAGAAAAAGACCCAAAAATCGTGACTGTCCCTATAAAATCAGGACATCTGATCACCCTATAACAGATAGTTTTTATATAGCTTGTTTTTGCTAGTAGAAGTGAAGCTGCTATGCTGCAGCCAGCTTCTTTGAGCAGTGCCAGCTATAAAGGGAGCAGTAAGAGCCGGCTCAGTGATACTAGGGCACAGCATGCTTTGTCCTTCTGTTCTTATTTGAATTCTAAGAGGAGAGTCACGCCAGCGGAATAGCAAAAGCAACAGTCCCAACCCGTCTTTTCCTCCAAGTGCACCCAACTCTGAAAATACAATTTGTGTGATCATACTAGATTCTGTATAAAGAGTCCCTAGAGAGCAACACCACAGTAAAAGTAAAATTGGTCAGTGAAAGACTGGGCACTTTTTGTACCGTCAAATGAGTGGAGAAGAGTCACCTCAATTTGTAATCAAGATCTGCTGGATGAACAGATGCCATTGGATGTCCTTCAAAAACAGGAAATCCTCCCCCCGCACTTGCATTCACTGAAGCTCTTTTTGTAGTCTGGACTTCCAGGACATTTTAATTCTTTCTATGGAAGTTTTATAGACACCCATTTGCACCCACATTTGCATAAGCATTTCCTTATCAATCCCCTTTTTTGCAGGGTTTGATATCTTGATTGTAAAAACTTGGGCCAGGATGCACCCAGCAAGTGGTTCATAATATGGTCTTGTTGCTTTTGTATTTTGAACATGCTGGAGCGCTTTGAAGCATTTCCCCATTGGAGTATTGGGCCCTTCAGTGAGGAACAACTGCAAGGAGATGTTGGTCAAAAGTGTCTAGTGATTTGGGGTCCCTCCATTATTTGGTGCCCAACTTGAGATGCCTCTAAGGGGCCTGATTTTCAGCGGGTGGGTGCTTAGCACTTTCTGAAAATCAGGCTTCTTTAAGGTGTCTCAAGTTGGCACCCAAAAACAAAAGCACTCAAAAATCACTCTAAGTAACTGAGCTCTGTGAGATTTGCCGTTCTAGCTGCTACTATAGGCAGCACTCAGGTGCTTACACTTGCAAGCGTGTTTACTGGGCTCATGCAGAAAGAAATAGCAGGAGAAGTTTTTAAACGTTCCTGGAGATGTATTTACATGACAACACCAAAGATAAATCTGTAAAAACTGTTAAGGTCTACTGGATATATGCCATTTGTTTAAGCAGAAATGCAAATACATCTTCTCTTGTCATATTGGAGACCTAATGGATAAATAGTACACACTTGGAATAATCTTAAATTAGAACTCCCTTTAGGAAGCTAACCAGCCAGCTTTCATTTCCTGTGAGCTTTCCCTACATGTTACAAAAACCCACAACATTCAGGCTGTTTGCCAGGTATCGGTATTGGTACCCTATGGTGCCAGTGGTCTCTCTCTTAGTATTAAATACTACTGGGATGGGTGCATTAAAACTAACTGAGTTATGATGGATAGGCAGATAAACAGAACAAAGACTGCTGGAAAAAGTCTTGTAATTTAAAACAGAGTTTTTGTTAAAGGTCATTTCTCATGCCAATAATCACCTATATTGCAGGCTTTATTGGTTGATAATGTATCCTAAATTCCATTTTATGACTTTCCCTTCTGCTCATGGTAAATACCTTGCATTACAGTCCATTATTTGCACATAGAGCCAACAACAGTAGGGACTATTACTTAAGTATACTCATCCAGGAGATGGAAATAGCTGCTTTTGAAGCCATTTGGCTGACCATTTAACATGTATTTAATTTACAATTCCAGTATGTTTAATATGTAGATTTGCAGCTGCCTAAATAAATATATACTTCTCCTAAAATATTTGAAAGACCCTTTCTTTAATTGGCTTTTGCTTTTTTTGCCCTTTTTTTTTTACTTTTACAAAATTAATAAGAACTAAACTATTCATTTGATTTTAAAAAATAATATTCACTTCATTGGGCAAATTGACAAAAAAGCAGAATATTCAGATTTGGTCTGGCATTTTGTCATTAACCTGCTTTGTTGAGAAGTTTGAAAAACCCTGAGCAGTAGACTGTGACCTGAGAATCCCTTGGGGTTTTTTGTTTGTTTTTTTTTGTTTTTATCAAACTTAAGAGGAACACTGCCAAGATCAAGCTCTAGGATGGTACCCTCATTATCCTTGGATGTATGTGTGCAGTTACCATTGACTTAAATACCACTAAAGATAAAGATGTCTGTTAAAATATTGCAAAGTTCAATACATTCATACCTGTTAGTCATGTTAGCATTACACAATACAAGAAAATATGTGTAATAATACTGGATCTGTTTAAAAGAAATAAAATATTATAGGGCTTTCTTAATTATCCCAGAAACAAACAAATTCAGAGTTAAGATGAAGCTTCAAAATATACCAAACAGGTTAAGGTATGTAAATACAACTTTTAAGATATCCAGGCAACATTAACTCTGCCTTGTAGTGACGTCATGCAATAACCATACAGTTATGAGTACTACATTTTATTGTTTGTGGTATCAGATTTGGTTAAATTGATTTTTTTAAAGATATAATAATTTGGTTTATTTTCTTTCCCCTCATGGTGTCACTGTAGAGCACAGTTAAGGTGGTTTGGGCCAGGATGTTTTTACATGTGTCATAATCTATTTTTATATGTGCGGCAAACTGATTTTATGTGAGAGAATTGAACTATGTGCTTTTGTATGTAAAAGAAAATCACCAATATTTAATCCACAGATAAAGTCTGGATTGATAGCTGTTCTTAACTACTCAGTAATCTTTTTAAAAATGAGCCGTAGCTGACCAGTGAAAATCTTGGATATTAATACCAAGTAATCATGGTTTGACTTTTTTTTTTTTTTTTTTTTAACATGTAGTGCCCCCTAGTCTTATGCGCTACCTCTGTTGGCATTTGTGATTGGTCAGGACTCTAGCAAGCTGTAACTAGGTTGCTTACTTGAAGTAGTGTCTGTCTTCAATCAAGTAGGGATTGATCTTTCTTGAGCAAAATTTTCACAATGGCTTTCTTTGAATAAATGCAGTAGATTAGGACCTGCAGTAGTGTGCATTATGGGCCTGATCCAAAGCCCAGTGAAGATAATTCCATTAACTTAAAGGGTGTTTGAATCAAACTCCATGTTGATACCCTCCTTACCCCATTGACATTAAAATTTGGGTCATGTTAAGAAATGTTAATCAAGATGTAAACTTAAAATCCACTTTGTTTAACCCTATTATGCAGGCCTCTGTATTGAAGGGAAATAATTTTAAGTGGTTGCTTTAAACTGCTCTGGAACCTGGTTTCCTACTTAGGAAACCAACTGTTTAACCTGTACTGGTTTTCAAGATTTGGTTCTTCAAGACACTTTTTGGATCCGGCTCAATTTGCAATGTGGATGGAGCCTTTGGGAGTAACATACCATTGAGGTGCTTAGATAGTGTGATAGTGAACAGGATACAATAGAGCAATTATAATGTTTCAAGGGATATTGAGAGCTGTAGTTTTCTCTTGGGAGGTCACACAGAAAGTAAGGAATTGCTGGGACACTCTCTGGAAGCAACAGCACATTTCGGAGAGACTACACCTCCCAGCATCCTTTGATGATCTGTAGCTCTTGGTTCTAAAGCAAACAGAAAAGTTAATCTCTGAGTCCGGCAGATAATTTCACATCTTCGAAGTGAATAGTAGCATAGATCTTATTAAATGTCATAAATTCTTTCCTGTTTCAAGGATGCATGTATGGTAAAATAGTTTAGATTATATAGCATAGTATTGCACAAATTTATAGGGAGGCGTAGCATGTTTTGAAGCATTCACCTTTGTTTTATGCCAACAAGTGGGAGGAAGGAGGTGATTAAATCAGTGCTGACAGGGTCAGCTTTAACTAACCCAGGGCAATTCTGTCCCTGCAGCTACCCCACAGTTAGGATGAAATCCTGGCTCCACTGAAGTCAATGGCAAAGCTTCCATTGGCTTAAATGGAACCAGTATTTAAACCCAGGGTTTTAAACCTGGCTTGGCCACTGACTTGCAGTTAGACCTCAGGCAAGTCACTTCACATCTTTGTTCCCCCTCTTTGTTCCTGCATCTGTCTTGTCTGTTTAGATTGCAAGCTTTTCAGGGCAGGGACTGTCTCTTGTGTGTTTATACCATGTCTAGCACAGTGGGGCCCTGATCTCAGCTGGGGCCTCTTGATACTAATTCATAATAATTAATAATATTTCTAGGTTAGTAACTGTGCACTTGGCCCAGCAACAGCCTCCTCCCTGCATGGATCCTGAACCCCACTGGTCCTATATATAGTCAGGAAGGACTGATGATGTGGGGGTGGCACCACTTCTGTTCCTTGCTTTGGGCTGGTATATCTGGATAACTCCACTCATGGGAGAGAAGGGGGTGATAGGGCCCAGAGTTACTTAGCATTTCTAAATGTAAGTATACACATAACAAATGGATAGTTTCTTATAGCATCTGGTTTGCTGTTTGTTATTACTAAATAGTTTTAGAAACCTAGGAATTGCCATATTGTATCAGCCCTTAGGTCCCTCTAGTCCAGTATCCTGTCTCTGACAGTGGCCAGCACCAGCTATTCCCGTGGAAGGTGCCAGGAACCCTGCAGTAGGACAGTTATGGAATCACTTTCTCCCAGAGGGAGTTTCTTCCTAACCCCCATCAGTTAGAGATTGGCTTGTGCCCTGAAGTATGGGAGTTTATATCCTTTCCTCATTTTTTTAAAAATCCTTACTATTATAGCTCTGGAAATTAACATTATCTGTATAAATAGCCAATCTTGTTTTGAATCTTTCTAAGCTTTTGGCTTTATGGATACCTTTTGGCGGTGAGTTTCACGGGCTGACTTGTAAACCATGTAAAAAAAAGTATTTCCTTATGTCATTTTTAAATTTACCTCCTTTCAGTTTCTTTGAGGAACTCCTTGTTCTTCTCTTTATGAGACAAGGTGAATAGAAGTGGCTGATCTACCTTTACTCATCCAAGTAGCAATGGGTCAAACCGTGTAGGCCTTGCTTAGGCAAAACTCCCATTATGTTTTGCCTGAGTTATAGAGGCTGTGGAAGGACTGTATGGTTGAGCCCACATCTGAGAGGAAGAATGGTCTTGTTGACTGATCTACAGCCTATTTGTGGTTCTGCTACAGTCTTCAGGCCTAATCTTGCAGGTTAGGCCGCCCTTATGGACCTCCCATTGATGTGAATGGGTTTGCTGGACCAAGCTCTCCTCTGTGACCTTGGGAAAGTCACATAGTTTCTCTGGACCTCGGTTTCCAATTTTGTAAAATGAGGATAATGTTACTTATCTACTTGATTGAAAGAATTAATGTACGTGCGAGTGCTCTGTGATCCAGGGATGGAAGGTGCTATAGAAATGCAATAATTGTGATTCTGAATTTTTATTTCTGAATATTGGAGATCTATATACTACCAGTATTTCATTTTGTCCAACCTCTTCTGCCATATCTGGTTCTATAGCGGCTTTGTGAATAGCAGAAGCAAAGCGCTGCAGTTAATGCCATCTTTGACTAGGAGTTTGTGTAAAACAAAAAGAGTGGAAGAAGAATAATCTCATGTTGCTATGACCTGCAGCCCGATCTGCTTGGCAGTTTAGTTATTGATTTCAATGGGAGAAGGATCTGACCTGTTATGCTTTTTATTAATGATATTGGCAGTGATATGAGTGGAGAATGGCTGGCAATTAGGCTTGGAACAATTATTGATTATTGTGATTTTCTGAATTGATATTTATTTTCAAGTAGCTAATACTGATAATCCTTCACAGTGCAGAATGCGGCCTCTTTGACCTGCCTTTCTTGTATAGCAGTCCAGATGAAGCCACTTCTCATGATCTAACACTGTCCTGTCAGTGGTGTGGGATAGACTTCTAGTTTAAAAATGCCTGCTGGCTCCCGTGTCTTTCAGATCTTTGTTCATTGGCTAATACATGAGAATTGCTCCTCCACCTCCTCTTCTGAAATGACTTCTGATTTAAATTTCTGAAGGAGAGAGGAGAGAAATCCTCAAGTCTCAGATGGAGAGCCAAGATTAATACTGGTTATTAGTCAGCAGATAACCAATGAAAAGAAAACATATTTTTCACCTAGCCTTACAATCAATGTAGTATAAAGCCATAGATATAATGACTTGGAACAAATGAGAATATCCATGGTATGTACCAACAGAACTTGGTTCCATATCTATAAACATTTGGTATACAGAAATCTGCCTAACTCCTTCAAAAACTGCACGGTCTATTGCAGGGGTGGGCAAACGTTTTGGCCCGAGGGCCACATCTGGGTATGGAAATTGTATGGCGGGCTATGAATGCTCACAAAATTGGGGTTGGGGTGCAGGAGGGGGTGAGGGCTCTGGCTGGGGGTGTGGGCTCTGGGGTGGGGCCAGAAATGAGGAGTTCATGGTGCGGGAGGGGTGGTGGTGAGGGCGCCGGCTGGAGGTGCATGCTCTGGGTTGGGGCTGGGGTGAGAGGTTTGGGGTGTAGGAGGGTGCTCTGGGTTGGAATCGAGGGATTTGGAGGGCAGGAGGGGGATCAGGGCTGTGGAAGGGGGTTGGGATGTGGGAGGGGCTGGATGTGGCCTGCGGGCCATAGTTTGCCCAGCCCTGATCTATGGATGATTCAAATAATCACCATCAGTCCTCCTCTGTGGACAGTAAACTAACATTAAACAGCTGTAAAACCACTATATTTCAAAGGCCAGTAGAGCTGACCACTTGCTTATCTGTTCATGAGATTATATAAAAATAGATTCTGGAGTAAAGGAAAGGTATGTTTCAAAAATAGAAGCAACACCTCAGTCAACTTTCAGTTGTAGTGATGTGGCTCATAAAGGAGAGTTGCAGATAGCTGCTTAAGACCCAAAGAACACTCTCTGTGTTTTGGGTCTGTTGAGGTCACTATACCTTTGTCTGCACTTGGGAACATCAAAATAGTCTGTAGCAGAGGCATTGAGATCAGGTGAAATCTCGAGTGCATTCCAGAGGCTGAGAAGCTTCATTCGCCCTTGTGTTTGTTGCGTTCAGAAATAAATATTTCGTGGCAGGGAACAAAAATAACTCAAGTGCCTAGGACCCCTTCCTTTCCTTTTTCAGTAAGGGCATTTTGCAGAAGTATTGCAGAGCCGTGCATTTCTGCCTAATGGGACTTTCTTTGAACCCAAAAAGATAAAGTGCTTCCAGTGAATAACGAGAGATAAAAAGATGCTTTCTTTTTCCCTTGGTCAGCTTCGCTAGATCGTAAGGTTTTGTTTTTCCATCATTTCTGTTTTGATTAGCATGAAGCATCTCATTCCACAGTGAATTTTTTTTTTTTTTTTTTTTGGAAGAACAAAGACCCCCTTTGACCTGGATTTGGATGCATCTGTGACAGTCTACTTCACTGGATGCCAGCTGAGCATAGTGCATTTAATTAATGAAATAATAATGATGAACCGTGCCTGAACTTGCTCTGACGACCACTTGAAGCAGAAGCTGTAGTAAATCAGGGCGGCCTTGCACCCTGGCAGTAGTTGTCCTTCCCCGTTCTTGGTGCACTGAGGCATTGCATAAGTGTTAAGCTTTGCGTCCCAAACATGTCCCCACAGGGCTCACTTCATTCCCATTTCAAAACTCATCTCCCTTCCTTTAATTAAAAGTTAGCCAAAAAAGAATCCTTAACTTACTTTTTGTTTTTATGTGACCCTCTTAACCGCCAGTTGCATTAGGCTGATTAAAACCTAGAGCTTTCCCTTTATAACTATCTTAATGTAAAGAAAAGCCTGCGTAGAACTGCAAAACAGACTCAATGACAAGGTAATATATCTGTCTGTGTAATAGTTCTTTAGTATGATTACTGCAGCTGCAACTTGCAGATTCTCTCTAGCAGCCTAATAGTTCTGCATAACATAATAGCCTCCAAAATGGGACTTTCACTGATGGCCAAGGACCTAATTCTGCAAATCTTACTCCAGTTATGTGAGTGAGTAAGCGTTGCAAATAGGGCTACAGCTTTTTGGTCTCAGTTCTTAAAAGACCATTAGAACATACTATTGGTTGGTTGGTTTGGGTGGTTTTTTTTTTTTTTTGCTTTGTTTTGTTTGGTTTTGCCGTGCCTAATTGCTAAGCCCTCTTGCGCTAACATTTTGAAAGAAGAGGTTTGGAACACAAATACTCCCTCTATAAAATCTCCCTATGTGTCCTTTGCCACGGAAATTGGTCCATTGTTTTCAGGATCCCGGGTGAATGCAGACAGAATAAGTACAGGATGTACAAGAAGAAAAGACTCCCCCCAGTCAGCCTTTCTAAGGTCTTTGTTAGGATTCAGGCTGTTTGTTCACTTTTTCTCTCTTTTTTTTTTTTTTTTTTTTTTTTTTTTTGCTGGTGCTGTGGGGTGCCAAAATGTATCAATTAATTACAGTGAAATGTTCAAAGAGTTATTTGATTTGCAAAGGGGAATATTGATGCTCAGATGTTGTCTTCTCATGCACAGTATAGTGGAAGGGTATTTTAAATACCATTGTGACTTTTTTATGTGAGTGTGTATGTGGAGACTTAAAACCTTTTTATTCAGTTAATTAGCGTTTGGGATTAAAAAGGAAAATAATTTTTTTTTCTTTTCTACAAGAAAATCAGTAAAGTAATAGCATTAGGTGAGGCCAGTTTTTTTCAATATCTACTCAGAAATGTTCACTCTTCTAGGAAATTACGTTTCGCCCGAAACTGGTTTGCACTGGACTACCTGGAGCTTGCAGTTCTGAATTCCTTGCCACTCAGACCTCCCAATGAGCGCGTAAATTGCAGGAGTTCTGGGAACAGCGCCTTAGTGTGTATTCACACAAAACTTGCTGAGGGGAGAGGCTTCAGAATCATTCAGGTACCTATTTGCAACATTGACCTACTTTAGAAAGATTCTCTTTGGAAGAATCTGTATGTGTGGGATTGTCAGTGCCAGTTTCCCCAATCTCAAGATCTGTTTCATTTGACAGTATGAGAAGTACATTCCCTCATACTTCTCTCACATAAGAAAATGTTCTCTTTTTTAAATAAAAGGTGAATACTGTGCACATGCTTTCAGAGGAAGTGTTGTAAGCAAGATACGACAAGTAATTCTTCCTCTCTACTCCACGCTGATATAGCCTGAACTGGAGTATTGTGCCCAGTTCTGGGTGCCACGTTTCAGGAAAGATGTGAATGCGTTGGAGAAAGCCCAGAGAAGAGGAACAAAAATAATTAAAGGTTTAGAAAACATGACCTATGAGGGAAGACTGAAAGAAATGGGTTTGTTTAGTCTTGGGAAGAGAAGACTGAGAGGGCACATGATAAAAGTTTTGAAGTACCTAAAAGGTTATTACAAGAAGGAAGGAGAGAAATGGTCCTCTTTAACCTCTGAGGATAGGATGAGAGGCAGTGGGCTTAAAATACAGCAAGAGTGGTTTAGGTTGGACATTAGTAAAAATAGGGTGGTTAAGCCCTGGAATAAATTGCGTAGAGAGGTTTGGAATCTCCATCACTAGAGATTTTTAAGAGCAGGTTAGACAAACACCAGTCAGGGATTGTCTAGATCAGTGGCTCTTAACCTTTCCAGACTACTGTACCCCTTTCAGGAGTCTGATTTGTCTTGCATACCCCCAAGTTTCACCTCACTTAAAAACTACTTGCTTACAAAATCAGACATAAAAATTCAGAAGTGTCACAGCATGCTGTTACAGAAAAATTGCTTACTTTCTCATTTTAATAATATAATTATAAAATCAATTGGAATATAAATATTATACTTACATTACTGTGTATTATAGAGCAGTATAAACAAGTCATTGTCTACATAAAATTTTAGTTTGTACAGACTTCATTAGTGCTTTTTATGTAACCTGCTGTAAAACTAGGCAAATATCTGAATGAATTGATGTACCCCCTGGAAGACTTCTGTATACCTCCAGGGGTACATGTACCCCCAGTTGAGAACCGGGGGTAGATAATAAATAATAATTACCGTAGTCCTGCCATGAGTGCAGGGGACTGGACTCGATGACCTCTCAAGGCCCCTTCCAGTTCTGTGATTCTGTGAAGACAACCTGGTATGAATGGCAGTTCTGTAGTGAGTATGTATGACCTTCATTTCTTACCAAGGCATATACCCTTACTAACTTGAGGTCCAATGGCTTTAGCACCTCCATTCACAAATGTTACAAAAGCCTTTGGGAAGTGCTGTCTAATGCTTAGAGTACAGGAATGGGACTCGGGGCTCCAGGGTACAATTGCCAGCCTTGTGGCTCGCTCACTCTGGGCCCACGCTAGCTCCCATTGAAGACTGTGGGAATCTTTCTTTCCATTGGCTTCAAGTGACAGCTAAACCACACCTGTATAACCATGGGTAGGCCACTCAGTTTATTGATCTCTGAAACAAGCATAATTATACCTCCCTCACAGGAAGTTGAGAGTGCTAATTAATTAATATTTGTGAAGAGATTTGAGATCCAGACTTGAAGGTGCTCTAGAAGTGCATAATATTATGAGTCCTTTTCTGCTTTTGATGGCACTCAAAGCTTGGATGCTTTTCTCTTAAATATTTTCGTCCAACTGCACAGGCAGTTACACTGGCAACTTTGGAGTTGCCTTCTTGGCTGTGTCATGGTAAGGCTGTTGGTATATTGGCTATGTTGCTGTGGCACCCCATAATCTGCACTGAATATTTTTCCAGTTTCTCTTGAATTTTGAATATTTTTTTCCAGTTGATTTGTCAGGGTCCAAAACAAATACTTCGTGAAAACTATGCTTAATAAACACATGGAGACCTATGCTTAATAAACACATACCAACAAAATCTGAGGAAACTTAACAAGTAGAACAAGACCCTATTCATTACTGCACTTGTTTTACACATGGATTGCTGCACATAGTGACACACTTGGCTGCAAGACATCTTCAGGCTCTAACCCATTGTGCTTAAGATCAGGATGGAGAGAGTGATTCTGCTCTCGCTTATGTTGATGGTAGGAGTAACTCTATTGACATGAATGGAGTTACGCCAATATAAAACAGGTGTATGTGAAAAGATAATCAGCTCAGCACTCAGAATTCCTTTTCTAGTTTTGGTTCATGTAAGTCTTCATCTGAAATGGGCTTTAGCTACACATTTTGGATACAGATCTGGACCCATATTTTTTCAAAGGCATGAACTGTCAGAATCAGAGTCACTCCAGTCTAGTCTCAATGTTATTTAAATGTGAACTGAAATGATTTTAACTGTCAAGTTTGGAACATTTGGACCTGTGTGTTCCCGAACACAGTTGAGGACATCACTAGCAACTAAAGCAAAATGGGGAGCTTCATTTCTTAACATTTCTTAACACTATACAGGCCCATTCCAAAGCTCAGTAAAGTCAATGGGGAATTTTCCATTGATTTCAGTGGGTTTTGGATCAGGCCCTTGAACTCTGGTGGGTTTTCACTCAGGTCATGGTACGTGAATGAGGAAGTGCATTATTTTCAAAGAGTTTGGTTTAGATTATATTATTGGTTTGTAATTTGTGTGGGCCTGATCCTGATCCTGCATGCCCAAAGATTTCTGGAGGAGCTACTGCTGTGTATAGACTAAGGCTACGTCTGTGTCGCCCCACAGTTCAGACTGCAGGGGTATGAAATAGCAGTGTGCACCAAAGAGCTACACTGTAACTATCCTGTATGGACACTATCAGCATGGACTAAAATTTTCCTTGCTCACATTAGTGTAGTCAAAATAAGAACCTTTTCGTTCATGCCTGTAAAGTCCACATGTGGCAGTTACAGAGCAGCACACTGCGGGCAGTGTACACGAACCCTCAGACCTTGATCCTACAAACCCTTACACATCTGCTTAACTTTAAGAACCTGAGAAATCCCATCAAAGTAACTGGACTACTCACTTGAGTGAAGTTAAACACTTCCGTAAGGCTTTGCAGGACTTGGGCCTTAACTAGTATGCAGTATACTTAGTCATAGCATGTAGTCTATTACTCAGTATTACTTTTAACATTTTTAAAAAATTATGTTTGTAGGATAAGGATTTTTATTCACTGTAGTATGATATGTTTATTAATTTATTTTGATTCTTTTAAATTCCTTAGGAAAGTGTATGTGACATCAAAAATCACACAAGATTCTAACAGTTCTTTACCTAAATTGATAATTGCATATTTCAGATTTTTAAAAATTAAAATTGTATAAAAACAAGAGGCACAATAAAATATGTATGATTGACTTCACGTACATAGAGCATGGAAGTGCAACAGATAGATGATTTGGGAATCAGGTAACGTTGGATATAATAATAGTTCTTAAAATAAGGTTGATGCACTACTATGCCCTTTAAAGAATAAAATAACTTCTCATGTTTATATTTGTTTTTTAAAGAGACTCGATCAAGTAGTTTTGATCTTTCTCCCCCACCTCCCAATATTTTTAAAAGTTTTCTAAAATTTAATACAAATCAAACGTTTTGATGAATGTATTGTTTTATTTTTAATTAAAGATTTTTTTAAAGATCTGGAGTCTAAATATTCCCCCACAGGGCTGAAGAGTGGTGCACAACAGTACTGAAACACAACAGCACTGTGCTAGTGCTTGACAAACAGTCTATAACTAGAAAAGTGAAACTGACCTGTCCAGGTGTTCACTGACTGAGCTGAGTGAAATATAAATAGTAAGCCAAACAACATCAGTGGTCAATACTATTGATGTTACGGAATCATCTATCAAACTCAGTCAAAATCAGGGCCCATTGTGATAGGCACCATATAACCTATATGAGACAGACCCTGTGTCCCAAAGACCTTAAAATTTAATTGCATTTATTTTAAAACTTCTTCCATTCTTAATATTCTAAGGATGGGCAGTGTGGTCTGGTATATAGAGTGCTGGCCTGGGGCTCACAAGACATGGGTTCTTTTCTGCATTCTGCCACTGGCTTGTTGATCCACCATGGGCAAGTCATTGCACCTCCCTGGGCCCTCAGTTTCTTCATATGTAAAATGAGGATAATGATATTTACTTCCCTGGCGTAAAATTGCTTTGAGGTTTACTGATGAAAAGCTAGATAAGAAGAAATTATTATATTCTTAATGCAAATAATAATACTTATTTTAACCTATTATTTTTAGGTGAATAAAGCCGTTTTGAAACGCTAAGGCCATTTTGTTCAGTCACATCACCCCATGTATCATTTTTTTCTCATTATATTTTTATCCATTAAAGGCTAGATCCTGCTTCTTGTGCCAAGACCAAGTAGTCAGGAGATCAGTGGGAGCAGAAAGGAGGTTAGGAATCTTTTCATCCAGGAACCAGGAGCGGCTCCAGGCACTAGCACGCCAAGGTGAAGGCGGGGACCTCCTACATGCAAGCCGCCAAAGGCAGCTGCCTTGCCGTGCTTGGAGCAGCAAAATACCTAGCTCCGCCCCCTGCAGGAAACCAAAAGCTGCTGTAGCCACCCAAACTCCTGTGCTCCCATTCTGTGGTGAGCAATGGCTGATTGATCCACATAATGTGATTCTGCCTGCTGCACCCCTGCCCTTTCCCATCTGATGTGACCAATGAACTCAGGTGTGCCAGGACTATGTGACTGAGTGAGTAAAATATAAATAGTAAGGAAAACATACCATCTCATGAAAATACCTCATATAAATCTTTTCGCACAACAGAAATGAACCATCACAGATCTGTGGCCATAAGAAAAGTGATAAGGATTTTAAACGTCACAGCCCAAGTCTTGGGTCTGGCCTGATTGCTCAATGTAAGGTGTGGTGGGGAGGCAATCATCACCCTTGGTGGAACTGACTCAGGTTCTGAGGCAAGATAGCGCCTGTGGGCCACTATACCAGTGGGGATTTGACAGAGTGAAGCATAAAGACCTGAATGGGGGCCAGGTTGTAACCTCACAGAGTACCCTTTCAATTGGTACTGTACTGCAGTACGTGAATATACTTAAAATATACATCTTTTTTGCAGTTACACTTCCTCTCCTGCAAAATGATAAAGTTAATATTGGCAGGACTGATGCTGCTTCCCACGTTTTAACGCATAGTGATTTGTTTTTAAATAGCTGAACTATAAACCCCTGATAAAAGTGAGTTTTGAATGGAAATGCTGGCAGAACTTTAACAATAGTGCAAGTACCTTGCATTGGTGAATATTCTGGCTCTTATTTCAGAAGACTAGAGAGACAGTCAAGTGGTTCAGGGGAACACTCATGTTCTGTGATGATACGGAGATGAATATGATATAAAAACCTGGTTAGCAGAGGAATAATCCTCCCATCTCACATTTAGGTGGGTTGAAATCATCTGTTGTTAGCTGAAAGTACCTCTGCAGGCTTGAAAACCAGCTCTATAATTAGCATCTATTATCTGTGGAGAGCCTTGGCAAGCAATGATGTGGCTTTAGCTGCCATTGTACATGGGAGACCCCCTTTGCAGCAGGCAAAGACTGCATGTCTGTGAACAAGCAGTCTTCTGACACATGTCTCTGGGCCTCAAGAAGCCAGAGGGACGGAGAAAGTACAGTGAAGCAGGATAAAAAGTTTAGTCAGAGATATACAAGGGGCAAAAATTACCACGAAAACTGTAACTTAAATATGAAGAAATGGTCTTCAGAGAAGTGACAAGGAGCTAATTAATGGGATCCATATCCACAAGTTACAATAATGCCATTTTTAAATTGAGTTTTTGTGGCAGAGCATCTGAACAAAAATTGCTAAGCTTTGCTTCCGTTATGTAGTAAGTGGTGCATGTGGTGTGAAAGACAAGCTGCAGTGCGATAACAGGACTATCTCTTCTATGCACAAAGAAGGATTCTGTATCTGATCAGCTCGACTGCATGCGCTGGTAAATATTGGTCCACGCTTACTTGGTCATAGAATGTATTGTATTGGTTAATCAGACTGAATTTAGTAACTCTTTCTGTCTGAATTTGCTGATTTGCCATCAGACACTCCTGTGAATTTATTACTCTGTTTCATATTGGCACAGGATGCAGGATTAGCTGGGAGAGAATGTCGTGTGAGAAAGGGGGAAAACCCAGCTTTTTTCTTTGCACTATGTACTCAGGGTCAATTCAGAGAGTGAGTGCCTCTAATCTGAGTTTTTGGCAGGACTAGAAATAGAAGAAATGCCATCACAGCTCACTGATCACCTAAATTCATTTGGAAAAGTTTGCGGCTGATCTTTGTCAGCACCGACTTAGTGTTGTGGGGTTTTCTTCTTCATTTTGTGTCAGAACTACTCACCCTATTATAAAGAGGCATGGAATGCACTGCGCAATCAAATGCTTTGGTGACCTGGCAGTAGAAGGATTGTGAGGAGCACAGAGCAAATCAAAGAAGGTGGCTGCAGTACAGGAATTTCCAGAGACCTTTTCCCACTTCTCTAGTTTGCAGAAGTGCACACCTTTGTAGTTTTTAATTTGGAAGCGGACCTGGTACTTATCAAAGTGAAACACTGGCAAGAGCCAAACTTAATTTAGGCAGGCACTCTGCAGATTTTCTCCTTTATGGCTGTGCTAGTAGTGCATCACTGTCATAATGGCAGGATCCTATTATTACTGTTGTGGGGCTCTTCTGAACAGAGACTGATATTTGTTCCAAACTGTGCGGATAGTTTTGCTCTGTGGACTTATGGAGACTAGGATGAGACAAAACACTTGTTCTGCTTGTGATCTAAATCAGGATTTGAACTCAGGTCTAATTAATTAATTTATTTACAGCACTACAATATTCTTTGATGCATACTTTTGTCTTTGTAGCCACACTCATGATTTTCTCATGACTCCTGTGATATTGGATGTTTTGCTTTAAGCCTCAGCTCCAGGAGACAAGTAATTAGGTGAGAATCTCAGCTTTCATTTAAAAAAAGAAAGTTTCTAGCTCACAGGGTTATGGAAAGAAGCTAAAATATGCAACCCAAGTGCATCCAGAAGGCTCAGAAAACAAGAAGGCAAATAAAAAGAACCCCCAAATGTATTAAGTATCAGAGGGGTAGCCATGTTTGTTTGTATCCACAAAAATAACAAGGAGTCCAGTGACACCTTAAAGGCTAACAGATTTATTTGGGCATAAGTTTTCGTGCATCTGAATAAGTGGGTTTTTTACCCACAAAAGCTTATGCCCAAATAAATCTGTTAGTCTTTAAGGTGCCACTGGACTCCTTGTTGTTTTTGTGGATACAAACAAACATGGCTACCCCTCTGATACTTAATACATTTGGGGGTTCTTTTTATTTGCCTTCTTGTTTTCTGAGCCTTCTGGATGCACTTGGGTTGCATATTTTAGCTTCTTTCCATAACCCTGTGAGCTAGAAACTTTCTTTTTTTAAATGAAAGCTGAGATTCTCACCTAATTACTTGTCTCCTGGAGCTGAGGCTTAAAGCAAAACATCCAATATCACAGGAGTCATGAGAAAATCATGAGTGTGGCTACAAAGACAAAAGTATGCATCAAAGAATATTGTAGTGCTGTAAATAAATTAATTAATTAGACCTGAGTTCAAATCCTGATTTAGATCACAGCAGAACAAGTGTTTTGTCTCATCCTAGTCTCCATAAGTCCACAGAGCAAAACTATCCGCACAGTTTGGAACAAATATCAGTCTCTGTTCAGAAGAGCCCCAAACAGTAATAATAGGATCCTGCCATTATGACAGTGATGCACTACTAGCACAGCCATAAAGGAGAAAATCTGCAGAGTGCCTGCCTAAATTAAGTTTGGCTCTTGCCAGTGTTTCACTTTGATAAGTACCAGGTCCGCTTCCAAATTAAAAACTACAAAGGTGTGCACTTCTGCAAACTAGAGAAGTGGGAAAAGGTCTCTGGAAATTCCTGTACTGCAGCCACCTTCTTTGATTTGCTCTGTGCTCCTCACAATCCTTCTACTGCCAGGTCACCAAAGCATTTGATTGCGCAGTGCATTCCATGCCTCTTTATAATAGGGTGAGTAGTTCTGACACAAATGAAGAAGAAAACCCCACAACACTAAGTCGGTGCTGACAAAGATCAGCCGCAAACTTTTCCAAATGAATTTAGGTGATCAGTGAGCTGTGATGGCATTTCTTCTATTTCTAGTCCTGCCAAAACTCAGATTAGAGGCACTCACTCTCTGAATTGACCCTGAGTACATAGTGCAAAGAAAAAAGCTGGTTTTCCCCCTTTCTCACACGACATTCTCTCCAGCTAATCCTGCATCCTGTGCCAATATGAAACAGAGTAATAAATTCACAGGAGTGTCTGATGGCAAATCAGCAAATTCAGACAGAAAGAGTTACTAAATTCAGTCTGATTAACCAATACAATACATTCTAATGACCAAGTAGCGTGGACCAATATTTACCAGCGCATGCAGTCGAGCTGATCAGAATACAGAATCCTTCTTTGTGCATAGAAGAGATAGTCTGTTATCGCACTGCAGCTTGTCTTTCACACCACATGCACCACTTACTACATAACGGAAGCAAAGCTTAGCAATTTTTGTTCAGATGCTCTGCCACAAAAACTCAATTTAAAAATGGCATTATTGTAACTTGTGGATATGGATCCCATTAATTAGCTCCTTGTCACTTCTCTGAAGAACCATTTCTTCATATTTAAGTTACAGTTTTCGTGGGAATTTTTTCCCCTTGTATTATCTCTGACTAAACTTTTTATCTGCTTCACTGTACTTTCTCCGTCCCTCTGGCTTCTTGAGGCCCAGAGACATGTTGTCAGAAGACTGCTTGTTCACAGGACATGCAGGTCTTTGCCTGCTGCAAAGGGGGTCTCCCAGTGTACAATGGCAGCTTAAAGCCACATCATTGCTTTCCAAGGCTCTCCACAGATAATAGATGCTAATTATAGAGCTGGTTTTCAAGCCTGCAGAGGTACTTTCAGCTCAACAACAGATGATTTCAACCCACCTAAATGTGAGATGGGAGGATTATTCCTCTGCTAACCAGGTTTTTATATCATATTCATCTCCGTATCATCACAGAACATGAGTGTTCCCCTGAACCACTTGACTGTCTCTCTAGTCTTCTGAAATAAGAGCCAGAATATTCACCAATGCAAGGTACTGCACTATTGTTAAAGTTCTGCCAGCATTTCCATTCAAAACTCACTTTTATCAGGGGTTTATAGTTCAGCTATTTAAAAACAAATCACTATGCGTTAAAACGTGGGAAGCAGCATCAGTCCTGCCAAATATTAACTTTATCATTTTGCAGGAGAGGAAGTGTAACTGAAAAAAGATGTATATTTAATATATTCACGTACTGCAGTACAGTACCAATTGAAAGGGTACTCTGTGAGGTACAACCTGGCCCCCATTCAGTCTTTATGCTTCACTCTGTCAAATCCCCACTGGTATAGTGGCCCACAGGCTGCTATCTTGCCTCAGAACCTGAGTCAGTTCCACCAAGGTGATGATTTGCCTCCCCACCACACCTTAAATTGAGCAATCAGCCAGACCCAAGACTTGGGCTGTGACGTTTAAAATCCTTATCACTTTTCTATGGCCACAGATCTGTGATGGTTCAGTTCTGTTGTGCAGAAAAGATTTATATGAGGTATTTTCATGAGGATGGTATGTTTTCTTACTATTTATATTTTACTCAGCTCAGTCACATAGTCCTGGCACACCTGAGTTCAGGTTGGTCACATCAGGATGGGGAAAGGGCAGGGGTGCAGCAGGCAGAATCAGCATTATGTGGATCAATCAGCCATTGCTCACCACAGAATGGGAGCACAGGAGTTATGGTGGCTACAGCAGCTTTTGGTTTCCTGCAGGGGCGGATCTAGGTATTTTGCTGCTCCAAGCACGGCAGGCAGGCTGCCTTTGGCGGCTTGCATGTAGGAGGTCCCCGCCTTCACCTTGGCGTGCTAGTGCCTGGAGCCGCTCCTGGTTTCCTGGGATGAAAAGATTCCTAACCTCCTTTCTGCTCCCACTGATCTCCTGACTACTTGGGCTTGGCACAAGAAGCAGGATCTAGCCTTTAATGGAATAAAAATATAATGAGAAAAAAATGATACATGGGGTGATGTGACTGAACAAAATGGCCTTAGCGTTTCAAAACGGCTTTATTCACCTAAAAATAATAGGTTAAAATAAGTATTATTATTTGCATTAATAAATATAATAATTTCTTCTTATCTAGAGCTTTTCATCAGTAAACCTCAAAGCTTTTACCCAGGGAAGTAAATATCATTATCCTCATTTTACATATGAAGAAACTGAGGCCCAGGGAGGTGCAATGACTTGCCCATGGTGATCAACAAGCCAGTGGCAGAATGCAGAAAAGAACCCATGTCTTGTGAGCCCCAGGCCAGCACTCTATATACCAGACCACACTGCCCATCCTTAGAATATTAAGAATGGAAGAATTTTTAAAATAAAATGCAATTAAATTTTAAGGTCTTTGGACACAGGGTCTGTCTCATAGGTTTATATGGTGCCTATCACAATGGGGCCCTGATTTTGACTGAGTTTGATAGATGATTCCGTAACATCAATAGTATTGACCACTGATGTTGTTTGCTTACTATTTATATTTCACTCAGCTCAGTCAGTGAACACCTGGACAGGTCAGTTTCACTTTTCTATTTATAGACTGTTTGTCAAGCACTAGCACAGTGCTGTTGTGTTTCAGTACTGTTGTGCACCACTCTTCAGCCCTGTGGGGGAATATTAGACTCCAGATCTTTAAAAAAATCTTTAATTAAAATAAAACAATACATTCATCAAAACTGTTTGATTTGTATTAAATTTTAGAAAACTTTTAAAAATATTGGGAGGTGGGGGAGAAAGATCAAAACTACTTGATCGAGTCTCTTAAAAACAATATAAACATGAGAAGTTATTTTTTCTTTAAAGGGCATATAGTGCATCAACCTTATTTTAAGAACTATTATTATATCCAACGTTACCTGATTCCCAAATCATCTATCTGTTGCACTTCCATGCTCTATGTACGTGAAGTCAATCATACATATTTTATTGTGCCTCTTGTTTTTATACAATTTTAATTTTTAAAAATCTGAAATATGCAATTATCAATTTAGGTAAAGAACTGTTAGAATCTTGTGTGATTTTTGATGTCACATACACTTTCCTAAGGAATTTTAAAAGAAATCAAAATAAATTAAAACATATCATACTACAGTGAATAAAAATCCTTATCCTACAAACATAATTTTTTAAAAATGTTAAAAGTAATACTGAGTAATAGACTACATGCTATGACTAAGTATACTGCATACTAGTTAAGGCCCAAGTCCTGCAAAGCCTTACGGAAGTGTTTAACTTCACTCAAGTGAGTAGTCCAGTTACTTTGATGGGATTTCTCAGGTCTTAAAGTTAAGCAGATGTGTAAGGGTTTGTAGGATCAAGGTCTGAGGGTTCGTGTACACTGCCCGCAGTGTGCTGCTCTGTAACTGCCACATGTGGACTTTACAGGCATGAACGAAAAGGTTCTTATTTTGACTACACTAATGTGAGCAAGGAAAATTTTAGTCCATGCTGATAGTGTCCATACAGGATAGTTACAGTGTAGCTCTTTGGTGCACACTGCTATTTCATACCCCTGCAGTCTGAACTGGGGCGACACAGACGTAGCCTTAGTCTATACACAGCAGTAGCTCCTCCAGAAATCTTTGGGCATGCAGGATCAGGATCAGGCCCACACAAATTACAAACCAATAATATAATCTAAACCAAACTCTTTGAAAATAATGCACTTCCTCATTCACGTACCATGACCTGAGTGAAAACCCACCAGAGTTCAAGGGCCTGATCCAAAACCCACTGAAATCAATGGAAAAATTCCCCATTGACTTTACTGAGCTTTGGAATGGGCCTGTATAGTGTTAAGAAATGTTAAGAAATGAAGCTCCCCATTTTGCTTTAGTTGCTAGTGATGTCCTCAACTGTGTTCGGGAACACACAGGTCCAAATGTTCCAAACTTGACAGTTAAATCATTTCAGTTCACATTTAATAACATTGAGACTAGACTGGAGTGACTCTGATTCTGACAGTTCATGCCTTTTGAAAAAATATGGGTCCAGATCTGTATCCAAAATGTGTAGCTAAAGCCCATTTCAGATGAAGACTTACATGAACCAAAACTAGAAAAGGAATTCTGAGTGCTGAGCTGATTATCTTTTCACATACACCTGTTTTATATTGGCGTAACTCCATTCATGTCAATAGAGTTACTCCTACCATCAACATAAGCGAGAGCAGAATCACTCTCTCCATCCTGATCTTAAGCACAATGGGTTAGAGCCTGAAGATGTCTTGCAGCCAAGTGTGTCACTATGTGCAGCAATCCATGTGTAAAACAAGTGCAGTAATGAATAGGGTCTTGTTCTACTTGTTAAGTTTCCTCAGATTTTGTTGGTATGTGTTTATTAAGCATAGGTCTCCAGTGTTTATTAAGCATAGTTTTCACGAAGTATTTGTTTTGGACCCTGACAAATCAACTGGAAAAAAATATTCAAAATTCAAGAGAAACTGGAAAAATATTCAGTGCAGATTAGGGGTGCCACAGCAACATAGCCAATATACCAACAGCCTTACCATGACACAGCCAAGAAGGCAACTCCAAAGTTGCCAGTGTAACTGCCTGTGCAGTTGGACGAAAATATTTAAGAGAAAAGCATCCAAGCTTTGAGTGCCATCAAAAGCAGAAAAGGACTCATAATATTATGCACTTCTAGAGCACCTTCAAGTCTGGATCTCAAATCTCTTCACAAATATTAATTAATTAGCACTCTCAACTTCCTGTGAGGGAGGTATAATTATGCTTGTTTCAGAGATCAATAACTGAGTGGCCTACCCATGGTTATACAGGTGTGGTTTAGCTGTCACTTGAAGCCAATGGAAAGAAAGATTCCCACAGTCTTCAATGGGAGCTAGCGTGGGCCCAGAGTGAGCGAGCCACAAGGCTGGCAATTGTACCCTGGAGCCCCGAGTCCCATTCCTGTACTCTAAGCATTAGACAGCACTTCCCAAAGGCTTTTGTAACATTTGTGAATGGAGGTGCTAAAGCCATTGGACCTCAAGTTAGTAAGGTATATGCCTTGGTAAGAAATGAAGGTCATACATACTCACTACAGAACTGCCATTCATACCAGGTTGTCTTCACAGAATCACAGAACTGGAAGGGGCCTTGAGAGGTCATCGAGTCCAGTCCCCTGCACTCATGGCAGGACTACGGTAATTATTTTATTATCTACCCCCGGTTCTCAACTGGGGTACATGTACCCCTGGAGGTATACAGAAGTCTTCCAGGGGGTACATCAATTCATTCAGATATTTGCCTAGTTTTACAGCAGGTTACATAAAAGCACTAATGAAGTCTGTACAAACTAAAATTTTATGTAGACAATGACTTGTTTATACTGCTCTATAATACACAGTAATGTAAGTATAATTTATATTCCAATTGATTTTATAATTATATTATTAAAATGAGAAAGTAAGCAATTTTTCTGTAACAGCATGCTGTGACACTTCTGAATTTTTATGTCTGATTTGTAAGCAAGTAGTTTTTAAGTGAGGTGAAACTTGGGGGTATGCAAGACAAATCAGACTCCTGAAAGGGGTACAGTAGTCTGGAAAGGTTAAGAGCCACTGATCTAGACAATCCCTGACTGGTGTTTGTCTAACCTGCTCTTAAAAATCTCTAGTGATGGAGATTCCAAACCTCTCTACGCAATTTATTCCAGGGCTTAACCACCCTATTTTTACTAATGTCCAACCTAAACCACTCTTGCAGTATTTTAAGCCCACTGCCTCTCATCATCCTCAGAGGTTAAAGAGGACCATTTCTCTCCTTCCTTCTTGTAATAACCTTTTAGGTACTTCAAAACTTTTATCATGTGCCCTCTCAGTCTCTTCCCAAGACTAAACAAACCCATTTCTTTCAGTCTTCCCTCATAGGTCATGTTTTCTAAACCTTTAATTATTTTGTTCCTCTTCTCTGGGCTTCTCCAACGCATTCACATCTTTCCTGAAACGTGGCACCAGAACTGGGCACAATACTCCAGTTCAGGCTATATCAGCGTGGAGTTAGAGAGGAAGAATTACTTGTCGTATCTTGCTTACAACACTTCCTCTGAAAGCATGTGCACAGTCTTCACCTTTATTAAAAAGAGAACATTTTCTTATGTGAGAGAAGTATGAGGGAATGTACTTCTCATACTGTCAATGAAAACAGATCTGAGATTGGGGAAACTGGCACTGACAATCCCACCACATACAGATTCTTCCAAAGAGAATCTTCTAAAGTAGGTCAATGTTTGCAAATAGGTACCTGAATGATTCTGAAGCCTCTCCCCTCAGCAAGTTTTGTGTGAATACACACTAAGGCGCTGTTCCCAGAACTCCTGCAATTTACGCGCTCATTGGGAGGTCTGAGTGGCAAGGAATTCAGAACTGCAAGCTCCAGGTAGTCCAGTGCAAACCAGTTTCGGGCGAAACGTAATTCCTAGAAGAGTGACATTTCTGGAGTAGATATTGAAAAAAACTAGGCATCACCTAATGCTATTACTTTACTGAGTTTCTTGTAGAAAAGAAAAAAAAATTATTTTCCTTTTTAATCCCAACGCTAATAACTGAATAAAAAAGGTTTTAAGTCTCCACATACACACTCACATACAAAAGTCACAATGGTATTTAAAATACCCTTCCACTATACTGTGCATGAGAAGGACAACATCTGAGCATCAATATTCCCCTTTGCAAATCAATAACTCTTTGAACATTTCACTGTAATTAATTGATACATTTTGGCACCCCCACAGCACCAGCAAAAAAAAAAAAAAAAAAAAAAAGAGGAGAAAAAGGTGAACAAACAGCCGGAATCCTAACAAAGGACCTTAGAAAGCTGACTGGGGGAGTCTTTTCTTCTTGTACATCCTGTACTTATTCTGTCTGCATTCACCCGGGATCCTGAAAACAATGGACCAATTTCCGTGGCAAAGGACAATAGGGAGATTTTATAGAGGGAGTATTTGTGTTCCAAACCTCTTCTTTCAAAATGTTAGCGCAAGAGGCTTAGCAATTAGGCACGGCCAAAACCAAACAAACAAAGCAAAAAAAAAAAAACCACCCAAACCAACCAACCAATAGTATGTTCTAATGGTCTTTAAGAACTGAGACCAAAAAGCTGTAGCCCTATTTGCAACGCTTACTCACTACATAACTGGAGTAAGATTTGCAGAATTAGGTCCTTGGCCATCAGTGAAAGTCCCATTTTGGAGGCTATTATGTTATGCAGAACTATTAGGCTGCTAGAGAGAATCTGCAAGTTGCAGCTGCAGTAATCATACTAAAGAACTATTACACAGACAGATATATTACCTTGTCATGAGTCTGTTTTGCAGTTCTACGCAGGCTTTCTTTACATTAAGATAGTTATAAAGGGAAAGCTCTAGGTTTTAATCAGCTAATGCAACTGGCGGTTAAGAGGGTCACATAAAACAAAAAGTAAGTTAAGGATTCTTTTTTGGCTAACTTTTAATTAAAGGAAGGGAGATGAGTTTTGAAATGGGAATGAAGTGAGCCTGTGGGACATGTTTGGGACGCAAAGCCTTAACACTTATGCAATGCCTCAGTGCCCAAGAACGGGGAAAGGACAACTACTGCCCGGGTGCAAGGCCGCCCATGATTTACTACAGCTTCTGCTTCAAGTGGTCGTCAGAGCAAGTTCAGGCACGGTTCATCATTATTATTTCATTAATTAAATGCACTATGCTCAGATGGCATCCAGTGAAGTAGACTGTCACAGATGCATCCAAATCCAGGTCAAAGGGGGTCTTTGTTCTTCCAAAAAAAAAAAAAAAAAAAATTCACTGTGGAATGAGATGCTTCATGCTAATCAAAACAGAAATGATGGAAAAACAAAACCTTACGATCTAGCGAAGCTGACCAAGGGAAAAGAAAGCATCTTTTTGTCTCTCGTTATTCACTGGAAGCACTTTATCTTTTTGGGTTCAAAGAAAGTCCCATTAGGCAGAAATGCACGGCTCTGCAATACTTCTGCAAAATGCCCTTACTGAAAAGGAAAGGAAGGGGTCCTAGGCACTTGAGTTATTTTTGTTCCTGCCACGAAATATTATTTCTGAACGCAACAAACACAAGGGCGAATGAAGCTTCTCAGCCTCTGGAATGCACTCGAGATTTCACCTGATCTCAATGCCTCTGCTACAGACTATTTTGATGTTCCCAAGTGCAGACAAAGGTATAGTGACCTCAACAGACCCAAAACACAGAGAGTGTTCTTTGGGTCTTAAGCAGCTATCTGCAACTCTCCTTTATGAGCCACATCACTACAACTGAAAGTTGACTGAGGTGTTGCTTCTATTTTTGAAACATACCTTTCCTTTACTCCAGAATCTATTTTTATATAATCTCATGAACAGATAAGCAAGTGGTCAGCTCTACTGGCCTTTGAAATATAGTGGTTTTTACAGCTGTTTAATGTTAGTTTACTGTCCACAGAGGAGGACTGATGGTGATTATTTGAATCATCCATAGATCAGGGCTGGGCAAACTATGGCCCGCAGGCCACATCCAGCCCCTCCCACATCCAAACCCCCTTCCACAGCCCTGATCCCCTCCTGCCCTCCAAATCCCTCGATTCCAACCCAGAGCACCCTCCTACACCCCAAACCTCTCACCCCAGCCCCAACCCAGAGCATGCACCTCCAGCCGGCGCCCTCACCACCACCCCTCCCGCACCATGAACTCCTCATTTCTGGCCCCCACCCAGAGCCCACACCCCCAGCCAGAGCCCTCACCCCCTCCTGCACCCCAACCCCAATTTTGTGAGCATTCATAGCCCGCCATACAATTTCCATACCCCAGATGTGGCCCTCGGGCCAAAACGTTTGCCCACCCCTGCAATAGACCGTGCAGTTTTTGAAGGAGTTAGGCAGATTTCTGTATTACCAAATGTTTATAGATATGGAACCAAGTTCTGTTGGTACATACCATGGATATTCTCATTTGTTCCAAGTCATTATATCTATGGCTTTATACTACATTGATTGTAAGGCTAGGTGAAAAATATGTTTTCTTTTCATTGGTTATCTGCTGACTAATAACCAGTATTAATCTTGGCTCTCCATCTGAGACTTGAGGATTTCTCTCCTCTCTCCTTCAGAAATTTAAATCAGAAGTCATTTCAGAAGAGGAGGTGGAGGAGCAATTCTCATGTATTAGCCAATGAACAAAGATCTGAAAGACACGGGAGCCAGCAGGCATTTTTAAACTAGAAGTCTATCCCACACCACTGACAGGACAGTGTTAGATCATGAGAAGTGGCTTCATCTGGACTGCTATACAAGAAAGGCAGGTCAAAGAGGCCGCATTCTGCACTGTGAAGGATTATCAGTATTAGCTACTTGAAAATAAATATCAATTCAGAAATCACAATAATCAATAATTGTTCCAAGCCTAATTGCCAGCCATTCTCCACTCATATCACTGCCAATATCATTAATAAAAAGCATAACAGGTCAGATCCTTCTCCCATTGAAATCAATAACTAAACTGCCAAGCAGATCGGGCTGCAGGTCATAGCAACATGAGATTATTCTTCTTCCACTCTTTTTGTTTTACACAAACTCCTAGTCAAAGATGGCATTAACTGCAGCGCTTTGCTTCTGCTATTCACAAAGCCGCTATAGAACCAGATATGGCAGAAGAGGTTGGACAAAATGAAATACTGGTAGTATATAGATCTCCAATATTCAGAAATAAAAATTCAGAATCACAATTATTGCATTTCTATAGCACCTTCCATCCCTGGATCACAGAGCACTCGCACGTACATTAATTCTTTCAATCAAGTAGATAAGTAACATTATCCTCATTTTACAAAATTGGAAACCGAGGTCCCAGAGAAACTATGTGACTTTCCCAAGGTCACAGAGGAGAGCTTGGTCCAGCAAACCCATTCACATCAATGGGAGGTCCATAAGGGCGGCCTAACCTGCAAGATTAGGCCTGAAGACTGTAGCAGAACCACAAATAGGCTGTAGATCAGTCAACAAGACCATTCTTCCTCTCAGATGTGGGCTCAACCATACAGTCCTTCCACAGCCTCTATAACTCAGGCAAAACATAATGGGAGTTTTGCCTAAGCAAGGCCTACACGGTTTGACCCATTGCTACTTGGATGAGTAAAGGTAGATCAGCCACTTCTATTCACCTTGTCTCATAAAGAGAAGAACAAGGAGTTCCTCAAGAAACTGAAAGGAGGTAAATTTTAAAATGACATAAGGAAATACTTTTTTTTTACATGGTTTACAAGTCAGCCCGTGAAACTCACCGCCAAAAGGTATCCATAAAGCCAAAAGCTTAGAAAGATTCAAAACAAGATTGGCTATTTATACAGATAATGTTAATTTCCAGAGCTATAATAGTAAGGATTTTTAAAAAAATGAGGGAAAGGATATAAACTCCCATACTTCAGGGCACAAGCCAATCTCTAACTGATGGGGTTAGGAAGAAACTCCCTCTGGGAGAAAGTGATTCCATAACTGTCCTACTGCAGGGTTCCTGGCACCTTCCACGGGAATAGCTGGTGCTGGCCACTGTCAGAGACAGGATACTGGACTAGAGGGACCTAAGGGCTGATACAATATGGCAATTCCTAGGTTTCTAAAACTATTTAGTAATAACAAACAGCAAACCCAGATGCTATAAGAAACTATCCATTTGTTATGTGTATACTTACATTTAGAAATGCTAAGGTAACTCTGGGCCCTATCACCCCCTTCTCTCCCATGAGTGGAGTTATCCAGATATACCAGCCCAAAGCAAGGAACAGAAGTGGTGCCACCCCCCACATCATCAGTCCTTCCTGACTATATATAGGACCAGTGGGGTTCAGGATCCATGCAGGGAGGAGGTGTTGCTGGGCAAGTGCACAGTTACTAACCTAGAAATTATTAATTATTATGAATTAGAATCAAGAGGCCCCCAGCTGAGATCAGGGCCCCACTGTGCTAGACATGGTATAAACACACAAGAGACAGTCCCTGCCCTGAAAAGCTTGCAATCTAAACAGACAAGACAGATGCAGGAACAAAGAGGGGGAACAAAGATGTGAAGTGACTTGCCTGAGGTCTAACTGCAAGTCAGTGGCCAAGCCAGGTTTAAAACCCTGGTTTAAATACTGGTTCCATTTAAGCCAATGGAAGCTTTGCCATTGACTTCAGTGGAGCCAGGATTTCATCCTAACTGTGGGTAGCTGCAGGGACAGAATTGCCCTGGGTTAGTTAAAGCTGACCACTGTCAGCACTGATTTAATCACCTCCTTCCTCCCACTTGTTGGCATAAAACAAAGGTGAATGCTTCAAAACATGCTACGCCTCCCTATAAATTTGTGCAATACTATGCTATATAATCTAAACTATTTTACCATACATGCATCCTTGAAACAGGAAAGAATTTATGACATTTAATAAGATCTATGCTACTATTCACTTCGAAGATGTGAAATTATCTGCCGGACTCAGAGATTAACTTTTCTGTTTGCTTTAGAACCAAGAGCTACAGATCATCAAAGGATGCTGGGAGGTGTAGTCTCTCCGAAATGTGCTGTTGCTTCCAGAGAGTGTCCCAGCAATTCCTACTTTCTGTGTGACCTCCCAAGAGAAAACTACAGCTCTCAATATCCCTTGAAACATTATAATTGCTCTATTGTATCCTGTTCACTATCACACTATCTAAGCACCTCAATGGTATGTTACTCCCAAAGGCTCCATCCACATTGCAAATTGAGCCGGATCCAAAAAGTGTCTTGAAGAACCAAATCTTGAAACCAGTACAGGTTAAACAGTTGGTTTCCTAAGTAGGAAACCAGGTTCCAGAGCAGTTTAAAGCAACCACTTAAAATTATTTCCCTTCAATACAGAGGCCTGCATAATAGGGTTAAACAAAGTGGATTTTAAGTTTACATCTTGATTAACATTTCTTAACATGACCCAAATTTTAATGTCAATGGGGTAAGGAGGGTATCAACATGGAGTTTGATTCAAACACCCTTTAAGTTAATGGAATTATCTTCACTGGGCTTTGGATCAGGCCCATAATGCACACTACTGCAGGTCCTAATCTACTGCATTTATTCAAAGAAAGCCATTGTGAAAATTTTGCTCAAGAAAGATCAATCCCTACTTGATTGAAGACAGACACTACTTCAAGTAAGCAACCTAGTTACAGCTTGCTTAGAGTCCTGACCAATCACAAATGCCAACAGAGGTAGCGCATAAGACTAGGGGCACTACATGTTAAAAAAAAAAAAAAAAAAGTCAAACCATGATTACTTGGTATTAATATCCAAGATTTTCACTGGTCAGCTACGGCTCATTTTTAAAAAGATTACTGAGTAGTTAAGAACAGCTATCAATCCAGACTTTATCTGTGGATTAAATATTGGTGATTTTCTTTTACATACAAAAGCACATAGTTCAATTCTCTCACATAAAATCAGTTTGCCGCACATATAAAAATAGATTATGACACATGTAAAAACATCCTGGCCCAAACCACCTTAACTGTGCTCTACAGTGACACCATGAGGGGAAAGAAAATAAACCAATTATTATATCTTTAAAAAAATCAATTTAACCAAATCTGATACCACAAACAATAAAATGTAGTACTCATAACTGTATGGTTATTGCATGACGTCACTACAAGGCAGAGTTAATGTTGCCTGGATATCTTAAAAGTTGTATTTACATACCTTAACCTGTTTGGTATATTTTGAAGCTTCATCTTAACTCTGAATTTGTTTGTTTCTGGGATAATTAAGAAAGCCCTATAATATTTTATTTCTTTTAAACAGATCCAGTATTATTACACATATTTTCTTGTATTGTGTAATGCTAACATGACTAACAGGTATGAATGTATTGAACTTTGCAATATTTTAACAGACATCTTTATCTTTAGTGGTATTTAAGTCAATGGTAACTGCACACATACATCCAAGGATAATGAGGGTACCATCCTAGAGCTTGATCTTGGCAGTGTTCCTCTTAAGTTTGATAAAAACAAAAAAAAAACAAACAAAAAACCCCAAGGGATTCTCAGGTCACAGTCTACTGCTCAGGGTTTTTCAAACTTCTCAACAAAGCAGGTTAATGACAAAATGCCAGACCAAATCTGAATATTCTGCTTTTTTGTCAATTTGCCCAATGAAGTGAATATTATTTTTTAAAATCAAATGAATAGTTTAGTTCTTATTAATTTTGTAAAAGTAAAAAAAAAGGGCAAAAAAAGCAAAAGCCAATTAAAGAAAGGGTCTTTCAAATATTTTAGGAGAAGTATATATTTATTTAGGCAGCTGCAAATCTACATATTAAACATACTGGAATTGTAAATTAAATACATGTTAAATGGTCAGCCAAATGGCTTCAAAAGCAGCTATTTCCATCTCCTGGATGAGTATACTTAAGTAATAGTCCCTACTGTTGTTGGCTCTATGTGCAAATAATGGACTGTAATGCAAGGTATTTACCATGAGCAGAAGGGAAAGTCATAAAATGGAATTAGGATACATTATCAACCAATAAAGCCTGCAATATAGGTGATTATTGGCATGAGAAATGACCTTTAACAAAAACTCTGTTTAAATTACAAGACTTTTTCCAGCAGTCTTTGTTCTGTTTATCTGCCTATCCATCATAACTCAGTTAGTTTTAATGCACCCATCCCAGTAGTATTTAATACTAAGAGAGAGACCACTGGCACCATAGGGTACCAATACCGATACCTGGCAAACAGCCTGAATGTTGTGGGTTTTTGTAACATGTAGGGAAAGCTCACAGGAAATGAAAGCTGGCTGGTTAGCTTTCCTAAAGGGAGTTCTAATTTAAGATTATTCCAAGTGTGTACTATTTATCCATTAGGTCTCCAATATGACAAGAGAAGATGTATTTGCATTTCTGCTTAAACAAATGGCATATATCCAGTAGACCTTAACAGTTTTTACAGATTTATCTTTGGTGTTGTCATGTAATACATCTCCAGGAACGTTTAAAAACTTCTCCTGCTATTTCTTTCTGCATGAGCCCAGTAAACACGCTTGCAAGTGTAAGCACCTGAGTGCTGCCTATAGTAGCAGCTAGAACGGCAAATCTCACAGAGCTCAGTTACTTAGAGTGATTTTTGAGTGCTTTTGTTTTTGGGTGCCAACTTGAGACACCTTAAAGAAGCCTGATTTTCAGAAAGTGCTAAGCACCCACCCGCTGAAATCAGGCCCCTTAGAGGCATCTCAAGTTGGGCACCAAATAATGGAGGGACCCCAAATCACTAGACACTTTTGACCAACATCTCCTTGCAGTTGTTCCTCACTGAAGGGCCCAATACTCCAATGGGGAAATGCTTCAAAGCGCTCCAGCATGTTCAAAATACAAAAGCAACAAGACCATATTATGAACCACTTGCTGGGTGCATCCTGGCCCAAGTTTTTACAATCAAGATATCAAACCCTGCAAAAAAGGGGATTGATAAGGAAATGCTTATGCAAATGTGGGTGCAAATGGGTGTCTATAAAACTTCCATAGAAAGAATTAAAATGTCCTGGAAGTCCAGACTACAAAAAGAGCTTCAGTGAATGCAAGTGCGGGGGGAGGATTTCCTGTTTTTGAAGGACATCCAATGGCATCTGTTCATCCAGCAGATCTTGATTACAAATTGAGGTGACTCTTCTCCACTCATTTGACGGTACAAAAGTGCCCAGTCTTTCACTGACCAATTTTACTTTTACTGTGGTGTTGCTCTCTAGGGACTCTTTATACAGAATCTAGTATGATCACACAAATTGTATTTTCAGAGTTGGGTGCACTTGGAGGAAAAGACGGGTTGGGACTGTTGCTTTTGCTATTCCGCTGGCGTGACTCTCCTCTTAGAATTCAAATAAGAACAGAAGGACAAGCATGCTGTGCCCTAGTATCACTGAGCCGGCTCTTACTGCTCCCTTTATAGCTGGCACTGCTCAAAGAAGCTGGCTGCAGCATAGCAGCTTCACTTCTACTAGCAAAAACAAGCTATATAAAAACTATCTGTTATAGGGTGATCAGATGTCCTGATTTTATAGGGACAGTCACGATTTTTGGGTCTTTTTCTTATGTAGGCTCCTATTACCCCTCACCCCTGTCCCAATTTTTCACACTTGTCTGGTCACCCTAATCTATTAGGACCTGATCATCCTGTATAGGGACTGATTTATTTTAATAAAACAGGACCTACATAAAAAAGATTCATGAAATTAAAATATTTTCCTCTTTTCTACACCAAAGTATCACTGCTGCCTTAAAGTGTGTCAAGCGCTATAGGAAATTTAGACCACCACATTTATTAGCCTCAAGCTGCTATGGCTGAGCAAGACTGGCTTCTTTCAGAATGTTACATACACAAACGGAGAGGGATAGTTTATGAGAAAACAGTAGGAGTGCAAGCAGGAATGCACAACTCAATAATGACACAAGGGCTCCTGTCACTTTAACAAGCTCCTACTATAGTGCTATTATCATTCAAAGCTCCTTATCACCCCAAGTGCAAATATTATGACTAGCTGAACATCTACAGTAATCATTGCTGTAACTGTGTAGGTATATTTGTGTTTAATATTGAGGGCTGTTGCTGTCACCAAGCTATAAAAACCAAACTAGCATTAACATCAGTACTGTGGATTTGCATAACGCTGACAAGGATAAAGACTGGCACATGCTTGATGTGCACTAGGCAGGCAGCTTCTTGTTTGCAGTGCATAACAAATGTCTGACCAAACGAAGGCCAAGATCAGAGGGTTTTTCTGCAGATGCCAACTTGTAGCAGACCAAATGGAAAGTGGGGCGTAACAAACAAGAGTGTTCAAAGCTGAGAAGGGTTTGTGCATAGAGATACAAAAGGGCTTGCTGTAGCCTAAATGTCAACAATCTAGGTAGAAACCAGGTCAAAGGCCTGACAAATTGCTGTTGCTCCACCTCCCACGCGGATACTTGAAAATGGGTAGTGTTACAGTTCTCAAACTATGGGCCTCAATCCAGAATAGGTCCATGAAAGACTTCCTGGAGGGGCTGAGGTTCCATACATTGCCTAGATTTTTGCAGACACAGGTACAGTAGGCCAGCAGATAGGTTTTGAAAAAAGGATTTAAAAAATGGGTCCTTGGCTACAGAGTGAGAGTTCCTGAATTGCAACACAATGGAGTGCCCAAGTGATATGAGTCACAAGGACGGATTGTCCTCTGGTTAAGGCACTAGACTGGGACTCAAGACTTCTAGTTTCCATTCCCATCTCTGCCACAGACTTCTGTGATGCTATGGTCATGTCCACTTATGACCAATTTTTGCAATAATGCTTACAACACAGCAACGTTGGGTGCTGAGCATTTTTGAAAATCTGGCCATTAATCTTTTTGTACCTCAGCTCCTCATCTGTAGAATGGAGGTAATACTTCCATACCTCATGGTGAAAATAAACTCACTGATGCTTGCAAAGTGCTTAGATATTAAAGCAAAGGAGACTACATAAATACTTAGGCAAATAAATATTTAGGTCCACTGATTTCAATATCTCTGAGGATCTGGGCCAGAGTGCTTCTGTAACTACTGGCTAACTGCTATATTTCATAAAAGTAGCACAAAGCTATCTTAAACATGCACTGGACTAGTGATTTTTTATCACTGTCCTAGCACTAATGCGCTATAGAGACTTTGGGTCAAATTTATCTGAGGAAAAGCTGATTGCTTACACCAGGAGTGAATTTGGCCCTTGTCATTAACTAGGCTATGGGCACAAGTGAGATGGGTTTTGTAGTTTCACTTTCTTTCGGAACTAAGAAAGCAGACTGCTCTGCGAATTAGTTCATAGTAGAATTACAGAAAAATATATCCATAGGAAATCACAGACTACGATTGCCTGCGCAACACCTGCTGCATGAATAGCAGGGTGCTACTACACATTTTGAGGGTCTCACTCACCAGAAGAAAATGTATGCACAGTAAAAGCAGGACACTTACATAAAAGAGTAGGGTGATTACATACTGTACTAAAAGCCAGCTAAAAAGCAAAATTAGCCTCATATGGCAGAATTTACACTGTGGTTTTGCTGCGCTGTTCATCTCTTGCTTTTCACTGGGACTAGGTTCATCACTTGGAAAAAAATCTATGCAAAGTTGAGAGCCCTCAGCACTGGTGCTAATTATTTTATTATTTTTTTACATGAAGTTAAATCGTAAATCAGATTTTGCATATTGCTATTCAGATCATTTTCACTCCGACCAGACAAACTGAATGATTCATAACAATGGCATGAATCAAATTCTTAAAGGCCAAATGACCCTGTACATTTCCTTGATAACTGGGAAGCAGCATAAGTGAGGACAGGAAGCTTTGAGATGAAAGTTTAAGAAGTATAGGAGGAAATTGAAGCCAACAATGCTTGTGTTACCACGCTGTGCTTTGTCAAAACTGAGCCAGCAGATTTGCTGTGCTAGAGATGGAGAGGTGCTTTTAAAAGTTCCCAGCCTCAAAGTAACAAGCTCTCAGCAAGAAAGTTCTCAGATGTAACATAAAAATACAGTTGCATATTACACTCATGTTTAATATAGTCAAGTCTTTTGTGCATGCATCTGTGAGTGTTCAGTGGTAAGATGTAATCGCTTCATCTACAGTGATACTGGCGTTGGAAGAAAGCTACCTGGGCTGTGTTCCTCATCCATGCACTGCAACAATTATGCAGCCAACAGGTAGCTTCACCATTTCTAAATCCTCTTTTTGCATATAGACAGCTAGATATAGACTGTGTGTAGGCATCTCTCAGTTTTTGACACAGCTGGACACAGACATCATATTGCATCTAGTTCCATCAGGCTGTGTGTCTTCACCTCACTCGCTATCGCCCAGTGTGGCCTGACAAAAGCATGATGGGTGTCAAGTCACATCAGAAATTGGAAGGGAAAGAAAGATAGCTCTTTTAAATAACAGGCATCATTCCACTCCTACTGGCATAACACTTTAAATCAGAATTCCCTGAATGTGACAGTAACTGAAATTTAACAAGCCAGGTATTGTACACTGAACATCAATAAATATGTTTTAATATACACATTAGTCAGGATTAGAGCTAATAAGAAAGCAGACTGCTCTGTGAATTCGTTCATAGTAGGATTACAGAAAATATATCCATAGAGAAGGGGGAGGGATAGCTCAGTGGTTTGAGCATCGGCCTGCTAAACTCAGGGTTGTGAATACAATCCTTTTGAGCGGGCCACTTAGGGATCTGAGGCAAAAATCAGTACTTGGTCCTGCTAGTGAAGGCAGGGGGCTGGACTCAATGACCTTTCAAGGTCCCTTCCAGTTCTAGGAGATAGGATATCGCCATTATTTATTTATTTGACAGTTGCTATATATTCAATAATTACCAAGTAATTTTTAAAAATAGATTTATTGTGGTTGATCAGCTGTATAAATATTGTTAAGACTTGTTCATTCAGTGTCCCTAACTACAGTGTTACATGTCAACTTCAAAAATAATATTTCTGTCAAATTATTTTAACCACTCAAGCTACCAGAAATACATCATCTTACTAAAACTAAGCAAATTAGTAAAAGAAAACCATTTCCTATTTTTTTAGGTTTGCTTCTTTTGTGCATTTGAATGCAATTTGTGTCTAGTCAGTTTCAGTGTTTTGTTGATGGTCAGTTGCACTTTCTGTCTCATTGCACTAGCAGTCTGATGTTGCTGTGCTCACTACTCTCCCCTGATGAAAAGACACAAACATCAGCAAAGAAGCAGGAAAAAAAAATTGTAAAACCTTAATTTTGTAATAAATCAGGATATATTTTTAAAGAGAGCTCTTTTAGAAATTTTTATTTTTTTAAGTGAGTCAGTTTCAGAGAATTCAAGTAACAGTGACCCATTAAACTTCAGATTTATATAAAGATAGATGCAAAGTATAAAATTCAGATTCAGGTTCTGATTTTTGAAAACACTGCCTACAATGGAAACTAGGTGCTCTTAGTTGGCCTAATAAAGGAGAAAAGGACCTAATTATTCAGTTTGATTTTGATTTTAAAACTCCATCATTATCACTAGCATTCTCATATGCTTAGATTAGGGGGTTTGATCCATCCCATTATAACAGGCCTAATTAAAATTCAGATCAACGTGTGAATCCAAATTATGAAAAATCCACACATAATTTTCAGTAGTTAGGACACAGGGTTGCTGTTAGGGCCCATCTCTAATTTGTAATTCTTCGTATTAATATAAAACCATTTTCTTAAATCCGAATAAAATACATACGTTATGTATAGACTTGGATGTATTACTTTTTTAAAATCAGTAAATGTAAACAGATTTCACCATAACACACACAGACCAATAAAAAAATATTTCCATCAATAATAATTGACATTTAGAGATAGATAGGCATAGTAAAAAAAGTTCTGCTTGAGAACTTATTAGAGTTTGATTTAAGGATATTTACTTCATGATATTGACAATTTGTATTTTATTGTTTATAAAGCTTTTTCTGAATCTCAACATCTATTCCAATTAACTAATTGTCCGAATCCACTGCCATAATATCCTGCAACTGTGAAAAATTTAAACTGATAATAAAAACCAAAACAGTTCTTAAAATAACTTTTCACAAAATTAAAACAGATAAAATGATTGAAATGATTAAAAATAAACATTGATATCATGTGTCTAAATTTCACAAAAATAAAAATCAAATTCTGCCAAGCCTATGTATCTGGGAGCATTCAATGAAACATTTGCCAGAACTGATAGCTACAAATTTATGCTGCCAGTAAGTGTGCCATTCTAACCACTTCTTAAATCATTATCAAATAGTTCACCCCATCTGGAGCATATATCTTGGGACAACCAGTTTCATAACTTATACCTGTACGCTGCCAAAACAGACAGACATTTATATAACAGGAGTTAAAGATCTAGTTGGTGGCTCACTTGTAGGCCATCTCAATTCCACTAATACAATTCTGTACTTCCTTATTTTAAGCCCCTTATAACAAACACATGGTTACAAGCTCATGTCTCCCCTCCTTTCTTCCTCACTTAAACTTTGCAAGTCTATTAATCAATAAACATGCCTTTAGCAATCCCAATAAGCAGGGATTGGCTAACGACGGCTCGTGGGCCACATCCAGCCCATGGGAGCATCCTGCCCAGCCCCCAAGCTCCTGGCTCGTGAGGCTAGCCCCTGGCTCCTCCTCTACTGTCCTCCCTCCCCCACAGCCTCAGCTCGCTCGCTCCGCAACTGGCACAATGCTCTGGGCGAGGGGATTGTGAGCTGGGCAGCGCAGCTGCATAGCCCGGCCTGAGCCGATCTCTGTGCTGCATGGTGGTGGCGGTGGCGGTGGCGTGGCCTGGCTCCAGCCGGGTGGCATGGCTGTAGCACCGCCAGCCACAGGTGCGCCAGGCAGTGCGGTAAGGGGACAGGAGCAAAAGGGTTGGATAGAGGGAAGGGGAGTCAGGGTGGCGGTCAGGGGGCGGGGATGTGGATTATGGTGGGAGGAGAACGGGGTTGAATGGGGGCAGGGGTCCCGGGGGGCAGTCAGGAAGGAGCGGGGTTGGATGGGGTGGCAGGGGGCAGTCAGGGGACAGGGAGAAGGGGTGGTTGGATGGGGCAGGGGTCCCGGGCAAGGGGGGGCTGTCAGGAATGAGAGGAGGGGTGGATGGGGCGGCAGGGGCTGGGGGCAGTCAGGGTGCGGGGGCTGTGGATGGGGCAGAGGTCCCAGAGGGGCCGTTAGGAACGCGGGGGGTTGGATGGGGCAGGAGTCCTGGAGGGGGCAGATAGGAGGTGGAGGCTGGGCCACAACCCTCTCCCCTAACCAGCCCTCCATCCATTTACGAAACCCAATGCGGCCTTCAGGCCAAAAAGTTTGCCTGCCCCGGCAATAAAGCAAACATTCTATTGTCGCTTTTGTGTCTTTGCTCCGTATACAATGTTCATCATGTGAGGAAACCACATAGACACAGATGGATTCCAAATAATCATGTTTATTAACTATATATAAAAACACATACAAGGCCTAGCTACACATACACTGTTGCTCTGTTAGAATCTGTTAGCTTCTACGATGGAATGCAGAGAGGCCCACTAAGGCTGCTCCTAAACTATTTGAAAGGATATTATCCAATTTCTAGTCACAACATTTGCAGCACTAGATCTGCATGAGCATAATTACTTCAGTGGAGTCTAGAGTGACCAGATGTCCCAATTTTATAGGGAGAGTCCTGATACTTGTGGATTTTTCATATATAGGCACCTATTACTCCCCACCCCTTGTCCCAATTTTTCACATTTGCTATCTGGTCACCCTAATGGAGTCTCTTCTGTTGATTTTATAAATAGATATTGTACAGACCGTACAGAGTTGTCTAGCGGTTAGAACTAACTCAGGACTACGTTCTATTCCCAGTCCTGTCTGGTCTTGGACAAGTAACTTAAACGGTCTCTGCCTTAGTTTGCCCATCTATGAAATGGTGATTATATAATCTCCCACTGTAGCTCCATACGGGGAATGTAAGGCTTTATTAAAATGTGCCTATTAACTGCTTTGAGATCCATTGAGAAAGTAGCTCCCAGTTGAGCATGGTGGGAGGCAGATATTATAGGAGTGAGCACCTCAGAAGAGTTCTGATCAGCCCTTCAGTTAACCAGTTTTTTTCCTGCTTCCTAGCTTTCTCTTTCTTCTGAATTTTATTCATTTTCTATGTAATTGTCTCAACCAGTGATTCCCACCCTCGCCCTTGTACAAGAACAGAGCTGACACTGCTGCTGGAGCTCAGTAGCTGGGAGCTTTGGGCTCAATCCTGCAATATACGGA
Source organism: Gopherus evgoodei (assembly GCF_007399415.2). Taxonomy (NCBI): domain Eukaryota; kingdom Metazoa; phylum Chordata; order Testudines; family Testudinidae; genus Gopherus; species Gopherus evgoodei. Next base: position 236,291,360 of record NC_044322.1, on the reverse strand, counting down.
GTACTCCTGCTAAGTGCTGAAAGCCCTCTGCTTCCACTGAAATCAGGGAGAGTTGAGGGCAGGAGCAAGCCTTTAGAGAATTAACTCAGTAAACAATTTTGTCCTAACATTTCTTAATGGCACACGTTACCTTATCCTTTTCTATTCTCTATAACACTACCCTGTTTCTACACGTCAGCCTGACAACTGACCTGTAGAATTCTACAAGGCACAAATCATTTAGATGATCCTAGGCTTGTCACACAACAGACGCTTCTTCAATATCCTGTTACCTTAGCTGCTAAAGGGATAAGTGTAGGGTAAACAGATAGCAAGTGTGAAAAATTGGGATGCAGATGGGAGGTAATAGGCATCTATATAGGACAAAGCCCCAAATATCGGGACTGTCCCTATAAAAACAGGACATCTGGTCTCCCTAGATAAGTGATCCATCACACAGAAGATTCTATAATCAAAAACATAGTTCCTCACTGTCTTGCTCAAATGCTTGAAGCAAACTACTTCACCCCAATACGGTGCACAAGTTATTTTTTCCTAATTAGTATTTGATATGCATAACTTTGCATGGTTGGAAATGTGCACACATTTCTAAAAGAACTGATAGGTATGAAGTTACTGGTCATGCAAAACTGATGTGATATTAGCAACTAGACATTTCTTATGCAGCTAGTTGTTCTATGAATAGCTAAAGATTTCTCATGGGCCGTTTCAGATGTGCAACTTCTCAGCTTTCGGTTGCACATTCCTTAAATACAAGCTATTTGCATAGCTATAGAATGATCCCTTTTGCTATGACTTACTGTGTCTTGCAATATAGGGAGGTATTCTGTAAAGTACATAAACCCTGATGTCAAATGACAAGCAAAATATATGTATGATAACATAAGTGTAGGAGAAACCCCAAACATGCTTGGCATGTATAAATAAATGTTTTAGTTTATCTGCCCTCAAACAGCTCGCAGACAGCACATAGGTCTATATAAACAGAGATCAAAATTCAATTATTCTGGGTGACTGATAATAGGATTATTGCTCATACACCCAAAGCAAGACATCCAAAATTGTATCATTTTATTTCTAAGGAACAGAATGATAGTCAGAACCTAATATGTTTATCATTGTGAGGCGGAGCCAGCACACTTCATTCTAAAGCTCCTAGAAATTAAGAGAATATGGTTGTGTTACAGGAAATGTATTCAGGGCTTGATACAACAACCGTTTATCCAAAGGACACCAAATATGAAAAGGGATTCTCTTTGGAATGGTATCTATAAATTACCTAGAGTATTTAGTAAGATTGCAGCTTAGGAATATAACTTGCTATAGACTTGTAAAATGTGGCTCCTGTCTTGCCCTTCTCACGTCTGCTTGTTCATTTCTAAAACGGCAATTTGATTGTATATGTTTCTCTGCATTGCTAGGCCCGGACTAGCTAATGTATTCAGATAGGCCCTTTTATCACTATAGGATATTGCCCCTTAAAGGGCTTTACTTCAAATAATCCTACCCCCGAGTCATTTTGCTACTAATCCAGATGATTCAAGGCATTCAAGTTGCATATTACAGAGGTCAAAGACTGAGTGGACATGGAGACTGAACTGTCTCACTCCAGGGGTCTGAGAACCAACCCCACTGAAGTAAGTGAAAAGACTCCCTCCAAGTTCAGTGAGCTTTGAATCAGGCCTGAAGATCAGAGTTCAGATATGTTCGTGGAGAAGATGGCCCAGGCACTGCACAGGCAGTAAGTGTTCCATGGAGAAGGAGAGGACTTCAGTCTCTAGGGCTGTCAGTCATCAACATGTGAAGACACTAAATTCACTTAAAAAAAATTAAATTTGTAATTTTTTTTACAGCTATGTGAATTTGTGAAGTCACTAATTACAGAGCTCTAATGGAGACTTTATAAGTGAATAGCAATTAGAATAAGGTATTGCCACATAGGAAGCTAAGAACTTTTGGCAAGGGTAAAGTATCCTCTTATTTTAATACTGTACCACAGAAAAACATCTGTCAAACAGTTTTGCAGTCTGAAGTAATCAGTGCAACTAATTATCACTAATTGTAATATAGTTTCTGTCTTGCTGCTAATACATTTAGACTTGCTAATCAAATCAAACTATACCACCTTGCCATGCTGCTTTCAAATAAACATTTCAGCAAGGATAAAAAATGAAGCTTTGTTCTCATTTTTCATTATTGCTGTCTGGAGAGGCCAGTGGCTTTTTCCATTTATTCCACACTGCAACAAAAGTAGTAAAAAATACCATCAGAAAGGCTATTTGGTTCTCAAATGTTTTAATTTCAGAGACCGAGCAGGCAAGCAGACAGGTGTACTGTGCAGCTTTTCATTATGTCAAAGCCACCACTGATCACCACATTTCACCAATGAAAAAGTGGAATGGTTTGGAGTGCTCACTGCTCAGAGACCTGAGTGACCAGCACCATCCACTGCTTTTAAGGGAATTCCTTTATTTGATACCTTATTTCCTACAGCTTAAATCCATGAAAGAGCTACTGTGAATCATGCGATCAGAATAGTACAGAGTAAAGATGGCTTTAAGGTTAAAGCACTAGACTAGGATTCAGGAGATCTGGATTCTATTCCAAGCTCTGCCAGTCTTCCTAGGTGAGTCACTTAAAAGTTTCCGTGCCTCAGCTTCCCACCTGTAAACATGGATTAAAGTAGTAATACCCAGCTCTTATACAGAACTTTTTATCATTAGCTGTAAAGCACTTTACAAAGAAGGTCAGTATCATTATCCCCATGTTACAGATGTGGAAACTGAGGCGCAAAGAGGTACTTGCCCAAGGTCACCCAGAAATCCCAGCGGGGGAACTAGGAATGAAATCAGATAGCCTGAGTCCCAGTCCAGATCCCAATCCAGTACACCACACTGCCTCTTCCTTACCTAATTAGGCTAAGCCAGCGGTTCTCAAACTGTGGGTCAGGATCCCAAATGCTGGCATTAGACTTGCTGGGCCCTGGGGCCAAAGGCAAAAGCCCAAGACCCACTGCCTAGGGCTGAAGCCGAAGCCTGAGGGCTTCGACCCTGGATGGCAAGACTCAGATTACAGGCCTCCCACCTGGGGCTGAATCCCTTGGGGTTCAGATTTGCCATTCCACCCCCGTTCAGGGCAGCAGGGCTCAGGCTTTGGTCCCCCCCTCCTAAGGTCGTGTTATAATTTTTGTGGTCGGAAGGGGGTCACGATGCAATGAAGTTTCAGAAACCCTGGCCTAAGCCTCTGTTACAAACACACAGTAAAAGGTACAGTGCTTAACACAATGAGGCCCAGATCTGAGTTGAGACCTCCAAATGCTACTGTCATACAAATAAAATAAAATAAAATAAAATAATAATAAATAATAATAATAATTACACTTCCAAGGAACAAACAGACACGCATACAAATATGAGCTTTTTGTACCCTGAATAAAACATTACAGGGTATTGTCCCCCTACAAATTTGCATCATCTTGTATCTTTTGGGAAGTTTCTTCCCTTTATTTGCCTTGAAGTTCAGGTTGTCATCCTCCTAGGGACATTGTGTAGTAGAGATCTGTGTATTCTCAAAGGGAAATTCCAGGAGCTCATATGAACTTCAGGATAACGATGTTACTAAAGAATTAAATCAAACTGTTTACTTTTGCACTTACAATTAAGTGTGAATATATAGCACAAATTAACACAGGTGATACTGGAGTAAGCTAGGGGCCTGATCCTGCTCCATGGGACCTTTGTATGGACTTTAATGGGGAAAACATCAGACTTTCAAAAAAGGAACTTTATTTTCCAGGGATTTTCTCCCTATCACAAATCTAACCATATCCCATGCATGGAACTCTGTGGCCATGTATATAACACATAGCCACAATTGGCATAGCTATGTTGGCATAGCCCCGCTAAGTAGATGCAGCCTACACAGACAAAAGGAGTTTTTCCTACAGGTATAAGAACACCACTCCCCTGAACCACGTTACCCAGGCTGACAGAAGCACCCATGTATTGGTACAGCTGCGTCTGCACTGGGGGTTTTGTCAGCATAGCTATGTCAGTCAAAGGTGTGGGTTTTTTCATACCCCGAACGGACAGAGCTATGCCAATAAAAGTTTTAAGCACAGACTAAGCCTGACTCTTGGAAAAAAGCACACCTTTATGTTTTTGAGCTCCTATGTCACAATCTCAAAATGTTGTCACGATACATTTGCAATCACAAAATTCCCCAGCAGAATGTTAGCCAGCATTTGTATAAATGCAAATGACAAGACCACCACAGCTATTAGAACAATGGAACTGAACTTGAATATTTAGTAGCCCTTTAAAAAGGCAATATCCAAATTAATGTGTCGCTAACATTAGTTACTGATTTAGCAAGAGTGCCTGACATTCCTAACAAAGAAAAAAGGAAACAACTAAATATTTTATATTGAAGAGTGCCTTCGATTTTAATTAATTTTAGACTTTGAACTTTCTAAACAGTTATCTGTAACTGAGTTTACAAAGGCCATTTAAAATTGTGATGTTGATCCAGCAATCAATGCATTTCTCAAAAGGCTCCTCTTTAGGACTAAATATATACAAGTGCCAAGTTTTCTGCACACAAGTAGCAGCACCTGGAGGCTACTGAACAGACCAATAATAACGAGAATTGTAAATTGTGACAAGATGATCAAATGAGTGAAATACAATAAAAGAGTAAAAAAAAATTTATAAATCTGATTTGGTTAGAGAAACTAGTACTCTTAAAATCAGAAAATATTTCTGTTCTCACTTCATTTTTAAATAGTTCTTTGGAATCTGAGGGCCTTATTCTCAGAAGCTCTGAGGATCTTTGAAAACCAGGCCTTACTGCTTTTGCTTCCATGGGCATTGGTGTTCTAATAAATCCAAAAATTGTTTATGCTCGACTCAAAGACATTCAGGGCCCAACTCATTGAGGTGTAAACACCCTTCCTGAGAAATGCTGACTTCCCCTAATCCCTACTCAAGTAAACAAGGGTAGGAGACACACCCTCAGGGGGCAATCAGCCCCTCACGCAACCAAGGCCCAAATGGCATAGACAGGTGTGATTGTCATTGGGCTGTAGAGTGTTCAAGTTCCACTCCCACTACCAAGCATAAATCAGGGGAGGAAAAGGATTGATCTAAAAGGCCTATCATTACAGAAGAGCCAGTGACTGAGGTTATGTCTACACTAGAGAGCATAGGTCATCATAGCTATGCCAGCATAACCCCTTAAGTATAGAATAAGCATATGCTGATAACAGTTTTTCCGTCAGTATATTAACAGAATCTCCCTGAATGACATTAGCGACACCTACAGAAGCACTCTTCTGTCAGTACAGTTGTGTCTACACTGGCAGTTTTGCCAGCCTAGTGAATAGGGGTGTGTCATTTTTTTCCATCCTCTAACTGGCATAGCTATGCCAGCAAAGCTTTCTAGTGTAGACCAGGATTAATATAGTATATTTCTAGCTATTGACTGCACTAGTTTGGTGGGATCAGTAGTAAGTAAATAGGTCAATTTGCAACATTCACACAAAATTTAGTACATTTTGAAACAAACTGGAGTTTTGCCACTAAAGCCCAAGAGAATATGAAACTAAAAAGCAAAAACTCTTAACTGCTTTATCTCAGTTCACAGAAAATAGAATTCATTGGCAGGCTGTACAAGCGAGAGGCTTCTACTACTTGTATGCTGAAGTCTCATAAAACAGAAAAAGATTCTATCAAGAATTAAAGGGTTGCTTTTCAAAGGAGACATTCTGCCCTCATAACCACACATTCATGATCTCTAAAGCAGACTACATCATGTGCTTCAGCTAGTGTGGGACAATCCGTGAGCCTACTGAAGAGCTTGATTCACAGACTATTGAGATCAATGACAAAACTCTAATTGACATCAATAGACTCTGGATTTGATGCTACAGCCTGATCCAAAGTCCACTGAAATCAATGGAAGTTTTTCCATGGATTTCAATAGTCTGAGAGTCAACAGAAATCAACCATCTTTTATAAAGTGCATATCACTTGATCCATGTGGTCTCTAATTTAAACATCTTGGTCTGAATCTAGCTGAGCTTGTAGAGTAAAAGCTCAATGAGTTTAGCATGTGACCATCCCTAAAAGGCTAATCTCAAGGAGGGCAGAGCTTTCTGTAGTACAACTCCATTAATTTCAGTGGTATTACATCAGGCAAGAATTTGGCCAAGATGTTTGGGGGAATTTAAGTTATTCTGGCTTTGAGATGGAACAGTTGCTGTGTGTGAGTTGGCGTAGACCGGTATGCTAAAAGAAGCTGTGTGGGTAGGTACATGAGTTTGCACAGTACACATCTGTCAGTCACATCAGCTATCCAAGTAAAAATCTAGCACCTAGGGACATCCCGTGGATTTGGAGACTCACTGAAGGTCTGTGGAACTGTAAATTACTCTGATACATACACGAAGATTTTAATTTGTGCCAGAAATAAAAGACTTAAATTCTTACATTGAATTTTTCTATTATTTTTCATGTAACAATCCATGAATAAACTTAATGTTAGTTACTACTATAAATGATAAATGTTCTTTAATGAATTGTTACTGAACATCATGTGTGAAAGAATGCAACCAAATGGAAAGAATTTATATCAAATGTCATTGGGGGTTGATGCACGGTGTGGCATGTTGCAAGCATATCAGTGAAGTGAAAGGCATGTCAGACCATTAGACATGGACTGCCTGTCACATCACTGATGTGAAAGTTCCACTCTGCGTTTGTATGGAACCTGAACTCTTGGGGACAGTAAGCAAAAACTTGCCGGACAACCCAGCCTCAACATGTGAAATTCATCCTAGGGTACTCAAGGAAATTGTTGCAATCCTGGAACCATCAGCAATTATCTTTGAGAATTCATGGAGGACAGGTGAGATCCCAGAGGACTGGAGAACGGCATAGTACCTATCTTTAAAAAAAGGAACAAAGAGGACCCAAGGAATTATAGACCAGGCAGCCTACATTTGATACCTGGAAAGATTCTGGAATAAATTATTAAACAAGGAATAGCCAGCACATTCTGGGGTGTATTAATAGGAGTGCTGTATGTAAGACGTGGGAGATAATTGTTCCACTCCATTCAGCACTGGTGAGACCTCAGCTGGAGTACTGTGTCCATTTCTTAACACCATATTTTGGGAATGATGTGGACAAACTGGAGAGGATCCAGAAGAGAGCAATACAAATGATAAAATGTTTAGAAAACCCAGACCTATGAGGAAAGCTTTAAAAAACTGGGAATGTTTACTTCTGAGAAAAGATGGAGTTTTGGACTATATTAAGAGCTGTTACAAAGAAGATAGTGATCAACTCTTCTCCAGGTCCACTAAAGGTAGGACAAGAAATAATGGACTTAATCTACATCAAGGGAGATTTAGGTTAGATATGAGGAAAAACTTTCCAACTCTAAGGTAGTTACGCTCCGGAAAAGGCTTCCAAGGGAGGCTTTGGAATCCCCATCATTTTAAGAACAGATTGGACCAACACCTGCAGGGATGATCTAAGTTTACATGGTCCTGCCACAGTGTAGGGGCCTAGACTTGATGGCTCTGAGGTCCCTTCTAGTCCTACATATCTATGATTCTACGTTTGATACATGGGCCTGCTCCCACAAGCAACTCCTATGAAGTGCTGAATGCAATTAACTCTCATTGAAATCAATGGGAATTGAGAGCACTCACCCCTTTTCAGTATTGGGCACTTAGTGATGGTGGTTTTCCTTCAGTAACAGAGAAAGAAGAACAATCTAGGCATTGTTGCACTAAGGCAGTGTTTCTAAAACTGGGGTTGCCACTTGTGTAGGGAAAACCCCTGGTGGGCCAGGCCGGTTTGTTTACCTGCCCCGTCCGCAGGTCCGGCCGATCGCAGCTCCCACTGGCTGCGGTTCGCTGCTCCAGGCCAATGGGAGCTGCTGGAAGCAGCGCGGGCCAAGGGACTTACTGGCCGCTGCTTCCAGAAGCCCCCATTGGCCTGCAGCAGCAAACCGTGGCCAGAGGGAGCTGCGATCAGCCGGACCTGCGGACAAGGCAGATAAACAAACCAGCCTGGCCCACCAGGGGCTTTTCCTACACAAGCGGCGACCCCAGTTTGAGAAACACTGCACTAAGGGATGCAGATATTTCTGTTGGGATTTATTAAGCAAAATAGCAGCAAAGGACAGACAAGTACTTAAAGAAATTGCAGTAAATCTAGACAGCCTTTCAGCCCATTTTTCAAAATCCTTGCAACTCCCATTTGAAGGTAGATGAAACGGTTATTAAATACTGAACAAAGACCTTTTAACACTGTAAATAAGAGGATTTTTTTATATAGTAAAAATACTGCAGGACTATTGGCTCTTACCAGTATCTGTTTACTTAAATTACTATGAAAGTACAACTTGCTAAAGTCTAGTGTGTCTGTGGTACATATGATTTAATTAGGTAATGTTTCTCAAGCGTGTTGAAAATGAAAAATGCCAAGTATTGCAGGAAGCATCTTGTAGCACCTTCTGAATTTAAAGCTACCAAACAACTTGCATTATAATTAGGGCTACAGGTTTGTCACAGTGGTGAAAATGTCACAGATACCATGACTTCTCTGTTTGTCCCTGACTTGCATGCAGGAAGGCGCTAGGTTGATCGCCCCCACTAGTGTGCTGCAGAGGGGACAATCCAAGGGGCAGTGTCAGAGAGCAAGCCTGCCCCAACTCACCCTACAGCAGCAGCTCCTGTATTGCAGGGCTGGGCCTGACTCCCCACTCTGGGGATTGCAACTTGGCACACAGGGCCGCAGTACCACTAAGGTTTGGCTTAGCATCCCCGCTGTCATGATGGCGGGTTGTAAGACCAAATTTGATTGAATACCATTGCAACTTGGTACACAGGTCACAAGTGTCACTCCCTCAAATGTGGGCCAGCTGCCCTTTGGCCCCAGCAGAGGAGTGGCCAGGTCAAACCTGAGCAGTGCTACAACTCCATATGCCAGGTCACAATGCTCAAAGTGAGGAACTAGACCAAACCCTGCAAGACACAGCCATTGCTGCCTCTGCCCAGGGTGAGTTTGGGACAGGTTCACTCTCCAGACCTCCTCACTTGAGACCTTCCCTCCTTACTGGGCTAGGAATAGGATTGTAGTGCCGAGGCACAGGAAGATGCCGTGGGTGGTTGGTGTCCCGAGTGGGGTGAGGCGGCACCCACAGCAGAGGAAAAGGATGCTGGCCTATAATTTTAATGAGATACAGTCAAATCTCACTTGTCACAGTGTTTTTTTTTTAATCAAAATCCTGAAACCATGACTTTTACTAAATTTACTGTGACTGCTCTGTGATTTTTGATTTAAAAATGCCATGAAAAATCTGTTACAATCCCATTCGCACCTGTGTACAACTTTGCATCTGAAACATTCACCTCTTGGAGTGAAATCCTGACTCCAATGAAACCAGTGGCCAAACTCCAATGGACTTCAAGGATGCCAGGATTTCACCCATTGTCTGGAATCTTCAGCTCTTTGGCTGAAAGTACTTTTTTCTTTTCTTTTTTAAAAAAGGATGAACCAAACTCTTCAGATGGTTTTGGAATTCTGGGAGAGTGAAAATACACACACTTTTCCCATTATTAAAGAAAATTATTGGCTGCCATGGACAAAAAGGCTAGGCTAAATCCTAGTGAAGTCAATGGGACCTGGAGGCCTTTCCATTTTCATGAGACAGGTTTGGAGCAGGCCCATAGTCTTCACTGGCGACTATTGCATTGGCTAAGTCTGGCAGAGAAAAAGGAAAATTAAAAAGTTACAAGTAATTGAAAAAAATCACCTCTGCACATGCTTCATCTAATATTTGCTACAATGTTATTAGAACTTAATGAACATCTGTCCCAGGCACATTCTCCCTGCCAAAGCCTCCTAGTCCCTTGGACTACAGGTATATGGCTGCCATTGGAAATAAGAACTTCACTGAGCAGGCACCTCAGGATAGGGACAGGAGCTGTTTCTGCCGTCAGCCTTCTTGTGGGACAACTTACATAAGGAAGATTATGGCTATGGGTAGGTTTTCCCAAGAGCGCTCAGTGTTGGCCTAAGACTACTTCAATTGAAGTGAATAGTAAAAATCCCATTGACTTCAATGAGAGCAGGGACAGGCCAGTGCTGAGTGCTTTTGAAAATCCAACTCTACATCATTAAAGCTCACACAGCAAAAGAGCAGCTCTGTCAAGTAAAAAGGTGCTAGTTTTACACACTCTGTCACTTGTCAGAGCAGAACTGCACTTCAATATACTACTGTATTTATGTCGTAAAATATATACCATAAAGCATAATGGAGGGGCAATGTAGCTGAGTTACCACTGCTTTTCAAACCTTCACTGCTGTATTTCTTATCAGTTTGTGACTTGTAATGTTGTAACTTTAGTTTTATGTTTAAGCAGGGTTTTTTCCCCCATTTATTATTTTAGCTTCAATTTACACAAATATAATTTGTTCAGCAATGCACCCTTTTTACACTTGACAGTATCAAAGTTGCCAAGTAGTTCACTAATGGCGGCAAAGATATCAAACTGCAAACATGACCCATCACATTGTTTGTTCATAACTATTAGCTAGTCCAAGCAAGCCATAAAAACCACCTTGAACTAAATGGTTCGAAAGAGCGCTTTTGTTTTCTCATATCTCTGCAGTTCCCTGTTTTGGACTAGCCTAGAAGGAAAAATGGCAGGAGAAAGGCTATTTTTGTGGCACTTCTCACCTGCCAAAAACCAGGAACTACCAGAAGCCTCATGAGTCTAAGATTTCAGTCAGATTACTTAGTCCAATTAAGTTTGGAATGATTATTCAACTTCTTAAGTAACCAGCTCTGCGGTCAAGAATTCAAACAAAATTACTTGCCCCTAGAATCCCACATGCACTCACATTCTTCATCTGTCAAATAAAAAAAACATAGATATAGCACGAAAAATTGAAACTGCCTTACTTATAAAACTCAAGTATTTTTATGAGAATGACTGCAACATCATACATTCCAATTAATACACCAAGTGAAATTCAGGATACCATGTGACATGAAGTAAGTGCACTGAGTATGCTTATCTGAATGTTCTCACAGGTAAAGAGAATTACACATTCATATAAACTGAACTAAATGTTCTGCTGGTGCAATTGCATTGGCTTCAACAGAGATCACCAGCAGAGAATCTGATCCACTATGAGTCCAATCCTAAAGTTCTTCCTCATCCAAATATACCATTTATAAAAAGAATATTTGGGGTGAACAAGAAATTCAAAATAAAGCCTGATTCTGATCTCACTAACACCAATTTTAATTCTGTGGCATTACCCCTGGCTTACACTGAACTATACGAGAACAGATTCAGGCTCTGTATGAAGTAAAAAATTAAAGATGGCCCAAGTAACAGAGTTGGGATCCAGAATTGGGTCCAAATTCAAGAGGAAGTTTTAATTCCAGTGTTTTGATTTAGGCCCGCGTTCAACTAAACAAGGCTTAAAATCAATGTCTTTCTCAAGCATAGCTATAAAGCTGCTCCCAGACTCTTACGACACAGTGAGTGCCAAAAAGTGCAATTTCACATTGCCGTGTACTGAAAGAATTCATGGCTTTTGTTCGAAACAGAATCAAACTATATATGAATTAAACACTACAATAATTAATGTAACTTATGTAGTTCTTTGTAAGTTGAAAAAGCTGAATGTATGATCTGCATGGACTAAATTACTGACCTCCAATTGCATGAAACTTCACAATAAACAGGTTCAACTGTATAAAGTTAAACTCACACATTTCATCTAAGTTTTTTCTAGCAGAAAATTACTCTTTAAAATGTAGCAAACAATTATTTTCTTTTGGGTTTGTTTGGTTTCTGAAGTTGTCTCCTCTTTAACTAAGAATTAAAAATATATTGGTATTGTCCCAGAAGTCATTTGCTATCTCAGCTCATTAAAGAGGAGTTAAAACAGTCACAGAAAATTGCAACATACTTTTAAGACCTGATTGTCCCTTTACACCACAGTGAGGCAAAATTCCTTCCCTCCTCCCTCACCTTCTCTCATGAAGGGAAAGCAATATTCTACTGACACATAACAGTAAGTAATAGTTTACTGCCCCTCCACACCACACATACACTGGCTGAGCTGCACTGACTAGCAGACATGTTGGGTGGGGAATATTACTTCCCATCCTTAGAGACCTGTATAGCCCTCAAAGTCTGGGCACTAGTCTAATTAACATGTCTTTTTTTTTTTTAAACACTAGGATTGCTAAAAACTAAACACATCAATCCCCAGCCCCAATGAGTTAACAGACTCAGGCCCCCTACACAAGGAGGATCAAATAGTATTTTATTGGCAAGCACTTTGCATAACATTTAATTTTGCTCAACATTAAGCAGAGGATGGGGTAAGAGAGGAGGTGGGGATAATTCTGTGCCTGTAAGCACTGAACTGCCAAGATTTCTAAAGAGAGGCAGAAGTTTCATGTCAAAATTCTTGAGAGAAGGTGCAATCTCTTTGTATTACCATCAGTACCCTTTTTGTCAGCCAGACCTTTATATTCGGGTTGGGCCCTGATTACACCAGATTTTCTCTTTCTGTGCTATCCAAACTGAGGGAAAGGATAGGAAGGACTCCAATACTGTCCCTCACTGGTAGAAAGAAGAGATAAGATTTAAAGTATTGCTTGTCCTTTCTTTTCTTTATGGCAATGTGCTTAAACACCCTACCCTGGATTATTAATAGCATCTCCACAAGCTCTCTCTCTCAGACATGCATCTGTACAAACCATGCCATCTTCTGGTGCTTCCTGGCAGCAGAAAAGAAATACCAGTGTCAGAGTTTAATGGGTTGCCACTGTCCCTATATACACAGGTAACTCTCTCTTTATCCCTCACATGATTGAGTGAAATACTAGCCTTAATGTATCAGGGCTATCCCAAGGACTGAAACGACACTGGTAAATTAAAATGTCAGAAACATTAACCAAAAGCAAAAAAACAAACTCCAACTTTCCTGTAAACTAAGGAGCATCCAGTGCTTTGGAAACCTTTGCAGAATGTCTTGCGCCTTTGTAGAATGTGTTTAATCTAGGCACTCATCACAGTGATGAGCTTGGTGTAAGAACCTGAACAGAATCTAGCAACTGCTCTTTCAATCTAGCAAAATGTCCTATATACAGAGACAATTATGGGTAGTTACAATCTACTCTTGAAATGTACTGAGTACTGGTGGACTAAAAAGCTGGCCTGCACATGCCTTCCTTTAAAAATTTTTTTTAAAAGAATGAAATATTGCCATATTCTACAGAAATGGTTCAAGACACTGCAGCCTACAACAGAGCAACAACTGTATTTCTGGACCAGTACTGTAGAATTACACACACATAAAGCTATGTGATATGCAAGAGTTCAGACTAGATAACCTGGTAGTTTCTTCTGGCATTAACCTCTACGACTATGAGATAGTTTATTTTTCGCCATGAATGCTGTTTGTTTGATCTCAGCATTGCACTCAGCACAGAAAATGAATCTGGACCTGTGAGTTTTGCTTTTGTTCACAAAGCCAGGTTCATCTTCTCGTTCTCATGCAGCAATAGGAGAATCTTGCAAGCTTTGGATATCCAAAAAGAAGGGGATTTTTTCCATTATAAAAATAAATCGTGGTTGCATTTTTACAGTAAACCTAAGCATAAGCCTCAGATAAGTGTCCCTTTAACTTCGCATCCTATTGGAAGCAAGCTAGTGAAATTCATGAAAACTAATACTGCAGTCATTGCTCACATAAGTAATGGCTGCAGGATGGAACCCAGGATTCTGGGATGCAATGGAAGAGGAGACTTAAAGACTAGCAAGCAATTATAAAGGACCCATTAACTGGAGCCAGAGGACTTCCTTTAAAACAACAAGAAAGTTAAGCTCTCCAAGGATGAAAGTCACCCAGCACAAGGACTGTGCATCACTTAAATCATACTCACCTCTTATTGTTAGGATTCAAGAACAAGTAGTTCATAGGTCTTGCACTGGCCTTCTGCACAGGATTGAATGACACCCCTTGTCCTTAACATACTGTTTGAAAATATAGCAGTAACTGCCCTTCCCCATTCTCCCCTCACCTTTGGATTTGTTCATAGAGGGGACCCTCTGTGACTGGATCTCCCCCTTCCCATATGGAATAGGCCTAAGATGCCTCCATGGCACCTATCCCACCCAAACCCCACAGGAGGCACTCGACGGTGCCAGGATCTGTATGGCTGGAGAAGATGGGCTGTGCAGCCCTGCACTGAGTGATAGAAGAACCATGGAAAACATACCATCCACTGGCCCTCTAGACCAGGGGTCAGCAACCTTTCAGAAGTGATGTACCGAATCTTCATTTATTCACTCTAATTTAAGGTTTCACGTGCCAGTAATACATTTTAACATTTTAGAAGGTCTCTTTCTATAAGTCTATAATATATAACTAAACTATTGTTGTATGTAAAGTAAATAAGGTTTTTAAAATGTTTTAAGAAGCTTCATTTAAAATTAAATTAAAATGCAGAGCCCCCCGGACCGGTGGCCAGGACCCGGGCAGTGTGAGTGCCACTGAAAATCAGCTTGCGTGCTGCCTTTGACACATGTACCATAGCTTGCCTACCCCTGCTCTAGACACTACTAAGGCCATGTCTACATCTAAAATTTTGCAGCGCTGGTTGTTACAACTGTATTAGTACAGCTGTATAGGGCCAGCGCTGCAGAGTGGCCACACTTACAGCAACCAGCGCTGCAAGTGGTGTTAGATGTGGCCACACTGCAGCGCTGTTGGGCGGCTTCAAGGGGGGTTCCGGGAACGCGAGAGCAAACCGGGAAAGGAGACCAGCTTCGCCGCGGTTTGCTCTCGCGTTCCCGGAGCCACCCAGCAAACCGCAGGGAAGGAGACCTGCTTGCTCGGGGTTCCGCGAACGAGAGAGCAAACCGGGAAAGGAGACCAGCTTCGCCGCGGTTTACTCTCGCGTTCCCGGAGCCACCCAGCAAACCGCAGGGAAGGAGACCTGCTTGCTCGGGGTTCCGCGAACGAGAGAGCAAACAGGGAAAGGAGACCAGCTTCGCTGCGGTTTGCTCTCGCGTTCCCGGAGCCACCCAACAAACCGCAGGGAAGGAGACCTGCTTGCTCGGGGTTCAGCGAACGAGAGAGCAAACAGGGAAAGGAGACCAGCTTCGCCGCGGTTTGCTCTCGCGTTCCCGGAGCCACCCAGCAAACCGCAGGGAAGGAGACCTGCTTGCTCGGGGTTCCGCGAACGAGAGAGCAAACCGGGAAAGGAGACCAGCTTCGCCGCGGTTTGCTCTCGCGTTCCCGGAGCCACCCAGCAAACCGCAGGGAAGGAGACCTGCTTGCTCGGGGTTCCGCGAACGAGAGAGCAAACCGGGAAAGGAGACCAGCTTGATTACCAGAGGCTTCCTCCTTCCACGGAGGTCAAGAAAAGCGCTGGTAAGTGTCTACATTGGATTACCAGCGCTGGATCACCAGCGCTGGATCCTCTACACCCGAGACAAAACGAGAGTACGGCCAGCGCTGCAAACAGGGAGTTGCAGCGCTGGTGGTGCCCTGCAGATGTGTACACCTTCAAAGTTGCAGCGCTGTAACTCCCTCACCAGCGCTGCAACTTTCTGATGTAGACAAGCCCTAAGAAAAGATATTTTAGCCTGGTGCTGGTGTTCTATTTTCTACTGCGGGAATCTCCCTTCCAGAGGCATATCAACAGTAACCATCACCAGAGTTCGAGTGTGGGGACCTGGTAGGGGCCAGTCCTATCATCAGTGACTAACAGGAGGTGCCGTTTCCAAAGATACCTGTTTGTACTGTGAACAACAACCTGAAAACCTGCAATAACAAGACAGCGAGCTCTTAAAATCCATAGTAGATATTGCTATGTAGCTTTAGTCATGGCAAGGGATAGGATCACCAGTGAACATCCCTTGGATCTGACAGCAGAGGTAACAATCATGATTTATTTACTTATAAATCCAATAAAAGCTCCAGGACCCTTTATCTTTGCTTTATGCTTGTCTAAGACTACAAGAAAGAGAGGGTCTCTTTAATGCATTGCTCTAGAAAGGCTCTGTATCTCATTTTGGTGTACAGATGACATAAGAAAACTGACTCATGCATACTCGGAGTTAAAAAGTGACTTTGTATTAAATGACTTGGTTTAAAATTACTCTTCTGAGCAGAGACATTGTTAACTACCAACGAGGGGGTTAACAGAGTGTTTTAATATGGACCTTGAATTCAGAAAAGCCAGTAGACACTCCAGTGAAGAAAAAAAATCAATCATACCTACCCTCATAGCTCGTAATTAAAATAAGATGAAGAATGTTACCCTTTAAGAAATAGAAAAGCCTGTAATTTTGACAGTAATCACACTACTAGTTCGAATCACTTTAAACTACAATCCTCCAACACTGCCTGGTATTCTTTTAGCAAGATTTTGCTCCATGTAAATCTGGAAAAACTCTATTGAGCTAAATGGAATTCAGCTCCACCTTTACTAGTGCCTCACCTCTGTTAACCAGTCAGTTTGTCTGATCCTTCAGTGGTCGCTTAAGACAAGTTTTTCCACACTCTAGATTTACACCCATGTAACAAAGTAGAATATGACCTTTTCTCTACACAAAGACAAATTCTGGTTTACATGCACCAGAAGCACCTGCTGCTGAATTAACTGCTGAACTCTCCATACAAATACAAGCATAAGTTCACAGCAGTATTGGGGCAGTCTGCTCCAAAAATGTATTCAAAGTCCTGGAGGACAGGTACACAATTCCTGATTCCAGCCATGGTTACTCCTCCAATGCTGAACAGGGTTATTGTGGCCTTTATGAAGTCAACGGGAATTTTTCCATTGAGTTCAGTGGATTTTAGAACATACCCCAAACAGCGGGTGAAATCCTGGCCCCATTTAAGTCATTAGCAAAACTTTCTTTGTCTTCGGTGGGGCCAGGATTTACCCAGAGTGGACAGCCTGGATGCTGAGACATCTTTGCTGTCCCAACAGTGACTTTAAACCAATCTGTAGAGATGTGTTTGAGATCCAATCCAATGTGTGTGTGACTCAGAGGATGCTTCTCCAAGTACTGCATGCCAATTACCTGACAGTGGTGAGATGGAATTTGCTCAGGGAGTTGGGAGAACAGGTCACAGTACATTAGATGTCTGGTTTTGGGCGTAGTTTGCATGATACCTAAGTACTCTCTTGAGCCAGCAACAGCCCGGTACACAGCCGCTGATACAGAACATTTATCATCTAATCTAGCAGGAGTAACTGGGGTAGAGCTGGGGTGGGGACAGAGGACTGTGCAAGGAGCTACCAGCTAGAGTATTGATGAACAATTATGTTTTTCTTGAAACATACATGAGGGAGTGGCTATGCCAAATCTCTCATGTTTGACAGAATTTGGCCCATAGAATTTAAAAACTTTTTACACTCCTCTAGCTCAAAGCCACCATGTTAAAAAGAATTGCAAGCCATTAATCTAGAATGTTGACTGTTCCCTTTGAAGGAGGTGGAGGCACGTAAAAAGAAACAAGTTACTTGACCCTCTTATTGCACATCCAACATTTAAAGACAAAATCTCATGAAGATGTTCAGTTCATGGATTCAAACTTAATGCTGCTTTCAAGGTCATCCAGACTGATAACACTGTAATGACTCAGAAGGAGCTGTTACTGTCTAATGGATCATTGACCTAGGAAGGAAAAATTCTCTCTGTGGGCCCTGACCCAATGCACCATGACTCAGAGGTCTATTGTGTCAAGAATCTGCATTTGAATAAATCTCAGGTTACATATTTACCCAATCTGATGAGTACTATGCATTTTTAAAACTTTATAATTATGTATTTACATGATCATTTGTAATGGCTGAGAAGCTTTGCAATGAATACATAACCTGCAACAGCTCTTTCAGAGCCATGGTGAACTGTTAAGTAAATAAGTGGAAAGGCAATATTTAAATCACCTATTATTAGAACCTTTTTTTTTTTAAAAACAACTACTGATCACTTCTTAAAACCTCTTATTTACAAAATGACCCCAACGTATAGACTAAATCCTGAGATCCTTACTCAAGCAAATTCACACTGAATCAGTGGAAAGAGGCTTTTGTGATGACCAAGTAAATCTAGTTTAAACACTGAAAAATGGTCTCAGGAGCTGGCCCATACTTACTGCTGCTATGCGATTAATTTGTCAATGGGACTTTAAGTGTAATTAGGTGGAATTCTTATACTCCTGGTCCATATCCTCAGGTGGTATAAACTGGCATAGCTCCATTGAAGACAATGGAACTATGCTGATTTACACAAGTTGATGATCCAGGCCTAGGTACTACTTCTTCCTTTTGAAAATACCACTTTAAATAATATAATGGAGGAACAGAAGACTCAGGAAATTGGTAATGACATATGAAGCTCTCAACCTCTTGGTAACTGCTTTGAATCAGATCAATGTCAGCAAACCTACAGTTGTTACTATCTGATAAATGTTTGGTGATTATGTGAAATTAGTTAGTGGATTCTGACTACTTCCTAGTACACAGCTGTCCACATCATACAAAAACTATCACAATTGGCAGCGAAGAGGCACCAAGGACTGAACTGGTTTAAAAAAAAAAAAAAAAGAGAGCTACATTCTCATCTTTAAAGGGAAAGAGGTCTCTTTTTATCACAATAGCAAACATATGATAGTGGAACCTGTAGGATTTATCTCAACCAGCATAATTAAGGTAAAACTCAAACTTGACCTCTCTACATTAGCATTTGACAACATGTTCGCCATAACAGGTTAGTTATCACATTGTAAACACCTACTTTTTTCTACTAATATAGACAGATTCCAAAAGAAGTTTTAGGCTGTCATAAACAGATAAGTAAGAGTTAATAGAACAGAAGTACTTCATATCTCTTTTGCCTGTAAAGGGTTAACAAGTTCAGTGAGCCTGGCTGTCACCTGATCAGAGGACCAATCAGGGGACAGGATACTTTCAAATCTTGAGGGAGGGAAGTTTGTGTGCGTGCTGTTCGTTTTTGGTCATTGTTCTCTCTGGGTTCTGAGAGCGACCAGAGGTGCAACCAGGTTTCTCTCCAATCTCTCCGATACAGTCTCTTATATGTCCAGACTAGTAAGTACTAGGTAGATAAAGCGAGTTAGGCTTATGTTTGTTTTCTTTATTTGCAAATATGTATTTGGCTGGAAGGAGTTCAAATTTGTATTTTGCTGAAAGGATTTTACTTTGTACTTGTATACTTAGGCTGGGAGGGTATTCCCAGTGTCTATAGCTGAAAGACCCTGTAACATATTCCATCTTAAATTTACAAGGATAATTTTCACTGTTTTTTCCTTCTTTAATTAAAAGCTTTTCTTGTTTAAGACCCTGATTGTTTTTTTATTCTGGTGAGACCCCAGGGGACCGGGTCTGGATCCACCAGGGAATTGGTGGGGAGAAGGGAGGGAAGGGGGAGAGAGAGGTTAATTTTCTCTCTGTGTTAGGATTGTCTCTCTCAGGGAGAGTTTGGGAGGGGGAGAGAGAAGGAGGGGGGAAGGTGAATTTTCCTCTCTATTTTAAGATTCAAGGAGTTTGAATCACAGTGATCTTCCAGGGTGACCCAGGGAGGGGAAGTCTGGGAGAGGCAACGGTGAGGGAAAGGGTTTACTTTCCTTGTGTTAAGATCCAGAGGGACTGGGTCTTGGGGGTCCCCGGGCAAGGTTTTGGGGAGACCAGAGTGTAGCAGGCACTGGAATTCCTGGTTGGCGGCAGCACTACAAGTACTAAGCTGGTAATTGAGCTTAGAGGAATTCATGCTAGTACCCCATCTTTTGGACGCTAAGGTTCAGAGTGGGGAATTATACCATGACATAGGCAAACCTTGCTCAACCAGTGCTCATGCTGTAACCTTGCTCAACCAGTGCTCATGGGTAAACTTTAGCCACTGGCACTTTCAATTTAATATCATTATATTAAATTATTATGTATGTTGTGGTAGCACCTAGAAGCCCCAGTCATGGACCAGGACCCCATTGTGCTAGGTGCTGTACAAACACAGAACAAAAAGATGGCTCCTGCCCCAAAGAGCTTCAATCCAATACCTTTCCCGAGGACTACATTAAAAAATAATAATTAAGAAAATGTAATGATAAAAAACTATGGCCAAAATTTTCAAACCTCGACACCTAAAGTCAGATGTCTAACTGCATGTTTGAATGCATACATAAAAGTGACTAATGGACTCAAGTTGCAGTGGGGGAGGTTTATGCTGGATATTGGGGAAAACTTTTTCATTAGGAGGGTGGTGAAGCACTGGAATGGGTTCCCTAAGGAGGTGGTGGAATCTCCTTCCTTAGAGGTTTTTAAGGTCAGTCTTGACAAAAGCTCTGGCTGGGATGATTTAATTGGGGATTGTCCTGCTGTGAGCAAGGGGTTGGACTAGATGACCTCCTGAGGTCTCTGCCAACCCTGATATTCTATGATTCTATGACTGGAGTTTTAGAGATGCCAAGGACTCAAGAGTTCCTATTAAAGCCCATGTAAGTACTCTAATTTAAACTCTCAAAGCCAAGGAAAGTCAGACTATCTAAGCTGAAAATAAAGGATGACATTCAAACTCTAGTCTTAAGTCATGTCTTAAGCTTTTCCTCCACACATAAGATGAGCATTAAGGCTGGAGTGTTGGCCTAGATTTCCAGCCTCGGCCCTGAATTCCCTCATTTTTGCTAATATTATTTCAACCCTCAACATCCCTGCACAGTAGTTTGATGACTTCACTCTTTTATTCATCATAGCTAATTCTCTGAATATGTGTGTTTGCGCATACGCATGGGGGAGAGACAGGATGAATCCTGAGTGCAGGGGGGATGTGGGGGGGTGGGGAAATCAGCTGAACACTGCACTCCTACACTGGGTTTGGCATACTAAAATCACAGGCTCTTCACAACCCTCAGTTATATTATTCATGCAGAATGCACTCAGCTTTCCATTGTTCCTGCACTCATTGTTTATAAATGAGTCTTTTGCTTCATCTGGGGATGGAAGTTCCTTTAAGTTTCCCCCCGTCAAAGTACTTCTGTAATGAGTTACCATGCTATTGCTCAGAGACTTAAAGAAGTTTCTGGATGTGCTTGTATTTCTAGAAACAAGAAAATGTTCTTGTCTTATTGAATTGAGAAGAAAAATTGAAGATGGTTGTTTTGTTTTGGTAAATCAGATATACATGTTTCTAATTGTTTCTTTAACGGACTGAATCTTGGAGAAACAATTAAATGCTTCATTGTCTTCTTCACTACTACAATATCTGCAGAGGGAGTTT
Organism: Gopherus evgoodei; assembly: GCF_007399415.2. NCBI lineage: Eukaryota > Metazoa > Chordata > Testudines > Testudinidae > Gopherus > Gopherus evgoodei. Next base: position 236,270,005 of record NC_044322.1, on the reverse strand, counting down.
CTTCACATATATGAAGTCTCCCGCTTTTATACATCCCCTAAATATTCCAGACACTGAAACAGAAAAAATATGACAGTGAGACAAGGGCTTCAAATGCTATACTTTCTATAAATGTTATCCTTCATGTACTAGAAAATGGTGGTCCTTTCTATTAAGGCCAATACAACTACCACAAGGCACATAACCCCTTTTGTCTAACAATATTGTGAATTTCATGATTTCGCTTGTTCAACAGTTCAGGCTGTCATCATTAATCCTGGCAGTTGTGCATGATCCTGATGTATTTCACATCGTAAGAGTTTTTCAATCCAATTTAAGTTAATAAACAGTGGACTGAATCACAAAAAGAGAAGAATAAGTTAATCACATAGCAACTTAAATCACTTTGGGATTCAGAGGACATCCCACTGTCTAGGGTCTAGTATAGCATTTTTAAAAAGGGATGGATCTCTGTCTTGCTCATCCATTGTATTGTTCATCTTTTTTTCAGGTAGAATGGACTATTTTTATGCTACTGACTTGGCTGGGATATCTCAAATGCTAAGGTGACAAGTGATAAACTATCCCCTGACCTATCAGAGAAAAAAATAGAGTCAAATGCATACATCAATTAGTCTGAAAAGAAAGTTCGGTATTTAATTTGAGATTCAAGGAACGTAAGGATTTGCAAGTGATTGGGAATGAATTTACAGTTAAACAAATGTGAAGGAAAGAAGAAAAAAAAACAATTCCATGGCTTTCATAAATGATTTATTATCCCCTTGCGACTAGCAATGGACTTTGTGAAATGGACTTGTTTAAAAGGATCTTTTGAATATTAGCTCTGACTTGTCTGTTATAACTGAGATTTTACAAAAGCTTCTCCAAGACCAATATTTTTAGTACTACTTGCCAAAATGCCTCTCTAGGTTCCCTGGGTTCTGTCTTAATCTGTTAGTTCCTTTTCGTTCCCGCTCCAAATAACCAGGCCAGAATCAGATCTCTGTTACACCACTGCAAATCCAAAGTCTCTCCTTTGAAGTCAACCAAGCTACTCTGGATTTACACCTGTCTGACTCTAGAGTTCAGATTCTGAGTTAATTGAACAGTGTTACTTTTATCAAATGCATTTTCCCTCCATCCACTTTAAAACAGAAACAAATCTTATACAGCCAGATTCTGCCACCCTTACTCACGTTGAGTAGTAACTCACTACTTGATTAGTCCCACTGAAATCAATGTAGCTACTACTCACAGAGTTGAATATTCAAGACAAATTGGTAGAATCTGGCCCATAATTAGCAAAATGGACTGTTATCTAAAAAGTAGTAAAGATAACAGATTACCCATAAAAGGGGACAGTAACAGACTGCTTTATATTGGCTTTACAATTCCAGTTATTTCTTGATGTATTTGGATTTTAAAATGGTAGGTTTCTGATAAGAAGAAGAAAAAATTATAAATGTTCCTGTTGCTGTAAGATTCCATTCAATTTTAGTACAGCGAAGAACAGATTAAAATAACTCCATTTAGGAGCTGAGAGTAAATAATCAACAAATCTAGAAACCGGTCAGTGCCATGTACATGAGTTAGCACACAGAAGAAAGCACAGTGTGGGAGGGAGGTGGATTGCAAGAAGCAAACTTGTGTTTATTTTAAACACTGTGTCCAATCAGAATAGTCATATCTGCATCTATTTCTAAGAGGAAGCAAAATCACTATGTATTTAACATAGTATAATGCCTTTTTCATCAATTAAGACAACAGAACAGATACAAATGAACCAATCAGGGATTTAGAGTGAGCTATCAGTGTTAGAAAGCTAGCCTGAACATTCCAGTTGAGTCACCACAGAGAAGTGGGGGGGAAGGGGGAGAGAAGGGGGAAATAAATTACTGTGTGCAACTCCATCTGCAAACTGCTTCTCCCGCACTGGTATGTAATAAAATGTGTTGCTAAGATACAAGCTGCTAAAGAAGTTCATTAAAGGACACTTTAAACAAAGCTGCCAGACTCTTTTCCCTTTAAAGACTGCTTATTTGGTTCTGTCCCTTGTATTTATAATTAGATCCTCTATATGAAGAGATTGTACTCCATCCAAGCCTACTCAGCAAAGAATGTTAACAAAATAACGTAAATCAGACTGACTTTGGTTATATATATTTTTGGCCTGCAGGGATGTTTACAGAAACATATTTAGGTTCCACTTTTACTGTTTAATGAGAAATAAACCTTTAAAAAGTAGCTTCTCCATTAGCTGGAAAGTGGAATTGTCAATTTCTATAATGGCATTTTACTTTCTCGTCACTCTGACCTAACTTTTAGAATGGATAAGAATACTTTAGGAAAAAGAGCCTGGGTCTTTGTTGTTAAGTTTGGAATCTGGGAGGCATCTGTCTCTTAACTTACCTTTCATGTGCAAAACAATATTATGCTACAGACACTGAAAAAGAGACCGAGATTATTTATGCCTTTCTGCTGGCAATTTGTCCAGTTTTTCATCTGTATTTTGGTTCCTAGACATATTAACAATTTACAAAACTTCCTTGATCTTAATGCATTAACAACACCAATAAGTCTATTTTGTGACATTTTCTTTCAGGCAAAGATACGTTATCAGGGAGGCCTTTTTCTGACCTTCTACAGAATTCTTCTCCTCTCTGTAGTGATGTCTTGATAATGGGGATTTTTGTTGTGGTAGGGGGAGGGGAGAGGGTGAAGAGGGAGCAAGATATTTTTTGTATTTGCTTACTGTGCTGAAAAATTATATTTTAAGAAATAATTCTAGCATTTATCTGTGGTGCATTTAACAGCATATGAAATGCTTAAATCATAGGGCAGAGTTAGTATTACTGATTATAGGAAATGCTACTTGTCACTTTGTAACCTGCATCTCATATTAAATTCTGTATCACAGTCACCAGTATGTATATATTTTTAATTACATTTTCAGGCTCATTTACATGCGCATATTGGCTTTCTGCCTGAATGATATAAAAAAGACCTTTGTACACGCGCACACACACACACACACACACACACACACACACACACACACACACACACACACACTTGAATCTGTACATCTGAGAGACAGGAATCTTGTCTCATCTTTTTCATACTTAAGAAAAGCTTCAATTCGTCAATAAATCTTTAGGCAATTCTAGCTGATTCAAGGAGCTTCAGAAAATGGAAAAATACAGAAAATGCAGGTTAATCTGTGTTGCATGTCAAGGGTTTCAATGTTCTCACTTGACTTATGTTAATCAAAATGCAATTTTTTTATTTTTTTTTTACTTTCGATAATCTTTAAAATCTGTTATCAATAGCTGAGTTAGCTCAAAAAGTCTCTTCCCTTCCTCCCCTTCTCCTTGGATGCAAGATAAGCTACCTCATAAAGAAAGGACAACATTATCAAGTGAAATAGGTCTGGAAAGAAAAACCTCCTATATACTATACAAATTTGATTTCTGTTTCACGCCCAGTGACATATTTCTGTTGATAAGATGTAAGTAATCAGACAAATTTTTAGGCAAACACTCTCTTCTTGCCACAGCCTGTACACCTAGTCTCCTAGGGCTAAATCCGAACTTTGAAAATGAGCACCATTTCTCAAAACACACAGATCAGCACTGAAGATCATTTCTACAGAATTCTTGGACAAAATGCTACACTAGAGTTACTTCTTGTGTTGATTTTACTGCAGCCACATTCAGGCCTAGTTCTGTGTTTTACTTTCCAGCAGCCAAGTGCATCCATTTCTATCCTACACTTGGGCCACACATTTACTATTCTGTGAGTTAAAAAAAAATGCTGATTAATATACAAAGAAAAAGGAAAAAAATATGAAACAGTCTGCATGTGCTGTGCAAAAAAAAAAAAAAGTGGTACGTATTTGATTTCAATAGATGCTTACTATTAGGAGTCAGAGGTTGTAGCTAGAACTAAGCCGCATCAGCAATTTCATATGACACTCTAGAAATTGCTACTACATAACAATAAGTAGCTGATTCAAAAAAAAATGAAAGCGCGCACTTAAGGAAGTACATTTTATCTTCAGAAGAGCATTTTCAAACAATAAGGTGGTACCACCTTAAGTAAAAAAGAAATCCTCAAATATGTTATATGTAAGGGAAATGTACATAGGATGATTTAACAAGGGGAGGTGAAAAGACAGACCAAACATGATTCTGTCAGGCTAAACTAACTGACTTTATTTTAATGGCAGAAAAACGCATTTGCCTTTCAATTAATCCAATTCTTTTTTTGTTCTTCTTTATTTTTATCTTAACTTGCAGCACTTTTTTTTATACTTTGCCAGCTTCAGTTGACTATGCATGTAGAAATTGCCCCCTTTTGACATCATGGTCACACATACACCATTTACCATGGCCTTGTCTGCCTGATTTGCAAACTTCTATCCTTTAACTCTATTGATTAGAAACTGCGTTGATGCCTTAGATTTATGTGGGGAGGAGGGGGGTAACTGTATCATTTTATAATCAGTGTATATTTTATCTCTACCATAAAGAGGAAAGCACAGAGGAAAAAGTTAAATTAACTCTGTATTAATGTGCCTTTATACGCCTTTATAGCTTTCATCTAAAAAATCAAATCTGGAATGAGATGAGATATGGCTTCCTTAACTTGAACAAAAAAAGTGTTTAGAATGATGCACTATCCCATTGGAAATGTGATTTCATATTACACTACAAAACCCATTTCCCTAGTCTCATACTTGAGAGAGACACTTAGGGCGATTTCTACTTTCTCACCGCAAGGAAAATTCCCATTGAAGTCAACAGACCAGATCCTCAGCTGGAGTAAACTGGCATAGCTCCATTGAGGCCACACTGATCTGGATGAGCTGAGGATCTGGACCACTAATGAAACTTCTGTGAAAAGAGTGAGAGGGGATTGTGGCCTATAAGCTCTGCATATATACATAACACTTTCTAACTCTGTGACACAGGATACCTACAAAATACATTTCACACATACAACAAAAGTTTCAGTAATATGTTTGCTATCAAAGCATCAAATATTTAAGAACAAATATCTGCTTGCTGCAGTACAATTAAATATTTTACAACATGTAACAGGTAGCAAGTACCTTTAGTGTAAGACTACATGTGAAATAAAAAGATATTGTTACTATAATTCCTTTTTCTGAATAGACAAAGGCATTAGAAGGGGAAAAAATTGCTAAATCACAGGGATAATCATCATAGCCAGCTCCTCTAATGAGGCATCATGGGATTACTGGCGTTATTATAAGAGTCATCTTATTGAAGAAATTCAGAGTTAATTGAAATCAATTGTACTGTTCTGACAGCAGGTGTTTTAAGTGGCTAAAATATCAAAGTGTACTCTTTAAAATGGTTAGAATGAATGTTACATTCACTTTCCAACTCTTAGCACTGCCAAGTGATGTACTGTACATGTACAGAATAGTGTACAGTAAAAGAAAAATGCTAGAATAATACCACATTTCACCTGCCAGTCAGACTGCCACCAAGCAAATTTTGATCAAAATTCCCTTCAGCGCTATGTTTACATTCAGGGTTGGCAATTTCAGTGGTTTTTATAAGGGCAAATCAAACGCAAAGCAGAAAGCCACAAGTATGTTTGTGCTGTGCTTCAAACTATGTGAAAATGATTTTTACAGCCTTTCCTCCCCTCCCCCAATATGGGCATCTAATCTCATGTAACTTTATTGAAAGCATAAAGAAGAATGCTAGGATTGCCTTTATATAAACTATATTCCCAAATTTCCTCTCCAAGGAGCTGATGGTAAATTTGTCATTTTTTACTCAGATAGCAAAGCAACCAATAAATTACTAGCTGATTGTAGCAAAACATAAGGAACTATAGCTTTCTAAATTACCAGCCCAGAGCTAATCTTCACTTAGATCCAATAACTTTACTTGATTTTCCATTTGTTCAGAAGTCCCAGTGAAGTCAATAGAAGCTCTGAGTACAGGACTGCAAAGTCAAGCCCACATTTAAATTACTTCTTGTGTCTGCATTTAAAGACTCAAAGCATAATTGGACAGTTCAAAATTCCACTTCAAGGTTCATCACCAATTTAGAGCCTGATCCAAAGCCATGATCCAATGGGAATACTGGGGCAGAGACTGTCTTTTTGTTCTGTTTTTAGCACCTAGCACAGTGGGCTCTTGGTCCATGACTAGGGCTCCTAGGTGCTACTTCAATACAAATAAATAAATAATGATCTCTATTGACTTCAATGAGCATTGGATATGGCCCTTAAATCCAAATGGATACTACTGCCACCAAAATAAATTTAGAGTTCTCTCTCTCTCTGAGTTTGTCTTTCTGTGGGCAGAATTTGACCTTGGTTCTACTTAATTTGGAAACCCCATTCTGGTCTTATCTCTGTTTTCATTGACACTTGCAACCTCTATTTTATTTCAACAATTTTGAAAGTACCCAACATATGAAATACTGAGCTTTAGCAAATGTCAATAATTTCCCCTTTAACATGCGTAAACAATGCTGCCATTTTCAGGCATAGCACAGCTTGGATTTCACTAAACCAAAAAACACCGCTCTGAAAGATAGACACAACATATGTAAAGCAGACATCTTGAACGAAAGAGTCTCCAACAAACTCCCCATGCTTAAGAAGTGCACAATAATTTTACAAAGTCTAACATATCCCATGAAGATATTTTGACAGGGGTCACCAATGGCAAAATACAGTCAATGGTTTAATTTCAGATATGCACTACAAAAAGACAAACCAGCAATAACCCCACCTTGGGACAGCCTCTTTGAGACTAATGTTGATTTTCTATGTAGATAGTAAATTATGGTAAAGAAATGAGGCAATGCACAAGTGAATGGCATATACATAATGTCTTTCACGAAGACATATTTTTATTGCTGTGCTCCAGGACAGACCGTTTGAATTCAGAGTTCATCACAGTTGAAAATATAGCTGTCTACACATCCTTACTGTTAATTTTCCAAGACCTGGTTTACCACCCAATGCTGATGACAGAAACAGTTTAACTTGTGGTTTGGGTTTTTGTTTTGTTTTTTAATCAGTTAAGTGTTATTATTAAAAAGTAACTTTAAAAAAAAACAACAACAAACCAGCATACTGACTTTGTGGCCAAACAGAACACACAAAAATATGTGCAGCAAAGTACCTCAAACGTGCTTTTAAAGAACAAACCTGGTTCTTATGATTACTCTTTTATTTACATATAAATGCTTATTGCTTGACAATTTAGATAAAAACGTTACTGCTGCTCTGCATGTGATGTGGATTCAAGGTGTAAAACCACTGGACCAACTAATGGAGTCTTCACACATCATATCTTGTTAAAGAAGAGGTAACCCACTCTCAAACGGTATTACAATTCATCAAAACTATAGTGCACACAATGTGTAGGTAGACTCACATAAGACAAGTCTAACTTTGCCTTTCTGAGCAAGAGGTAAATTTAAGTATTGATGTAAGTGACATTAAAAAAACAAAGAACATCTTTCGTATTTTCCCAACATTTTCAAATAATTTATTATAAATTACATTTAATTCCATATTCCTGTACATTGACAATGTAGGAGAAACACTGGATAATTGTACAGAAATTTAATTTGGTTGTAAATTGAAATCTAATTTCTTGCATAAATCTATGTTTAGCACATTTGAGCCCATGCCCAAATGCTTGTATCTGTCTGGATACTTCTGTGTGTTCTTATTTTTAATTTTTAAAAAAAGTAAAAGTTGCAATAAATTCCAATGGCTCAGAAGGGAAACTGATGACTGGGACAGTGAAAAATACTTCTCCCCATGGTTATATTTTTAAACAGTTGTAGTTAGTGTGATGATCTATTCATTTTACTATCTATTTCATCATCCACATGTGCATTTTAACTGAAATGTAATCTTAATATCTTCTGTATTTAGTGCATGCACAGTAAAGGCCAAAATTATCATGTTCTAAATCATAGAATAGAATATCAGGGTTGGAAAGGACCTCAGGATGTTATCTATTCCAAACCCCTGCTCAAAGCAGGGCCAATCCCCAGACAGTTTTTTACCCCAGTTCCCTAAATGGCTCCCTCAAGGATTGAACTCACAACTCTGGATTTAGCAGGCCAATACTCAAACCACTGAGCTATCCCTCCCCCCATTTTATAGCTTAAACAAATCTACAACTGATTTAAAAATAAATTAAAAACCCACTATTTTCAAAAGTATATATTAAAACAATCATTTCTGTCCCTCCAAACAACATAAGGTTTCTTTAAATGTATAACAGGAAGGAGGGGGCACTGTACTCATGCAAGCAAGAGGCTGAAATCAGTAATAGATCCACGATTGGTCGAACACCTACTATACTCATTTTAAAGGTACCTCTATCATACCCTATTGCACCTGATAATTCAGTGATGGACTTTTTCTAAGGAGAAATTGCTAATCATACCAAAACCTGCAAATTTACATTATATTTTTGTGACGTGTTCAAAGGCTGAGCCCTCCAAACTCATTTCATTTGTGACCTAAGAAAGATTTAAACCAGGCCTCCAGAGGTGGCAGTCTGGAGCAACAGCACGCTAAATCACCACCTAGCCCCTATTGCATATGATGTCAAAATAAGCAGAAGAAATATAATACTGTCCACTTTTGTAGAAAAATACTAGTTTCAATCACTAGGCCAATATTTACTGTTTTCTGATTTTTATTTTTAATTACTTTGCACTTTATGGAGATTTTTAGAAAATAGGGGGAGTAGTGGGAGTTAAAAAGATATCATGTAACCCTTGTTTACTAGTTAGTTTGAGATTCAAAGAAAATGTTGTGTAAGACTGATAACAATACTCGACACCCAGCTGCATCAGAACGTTCAAACTGTATTTTCAGATGTCTCTCTGCCTTATCTAAATTCCAGCATGTCACATAATAAATAGCTTCTCATTTACTATCATCATAAAAATTTAAACAGCCTTGAAATAGTTGCTACAATAGAGAAAAAAAGATCAAATGTATGTTCCAAATACCACTTAAAACCAGTAAAACTATTTCCATATTGAAGAAAGAACACATAAAGATGCATTGTTGCAGTAAAGGCTGTTACCTTGTTTTAAAAAAATCCTCTACTCAGTGTGGTAGTATTAGAGTCAACAACTTGCTGTTTTACACAGCATAAAAGGACTAACAGCCCTTAGCTATCATGTAGTGTCAGATTTGCTTTAAAAAATAAAGTATGAGATTTGATTCTATACAGTGATTAAACATCTTTGTGCTCTGCTGAGTAGAGTATTCTATCCCCTCCCCCCTCCAAAAATGGCATCAAAGCAATCAAAATGGTAATGTTCAGCATGAATGGGGTCCCATCCCCCACCTTCAAACTCTGCAGACTTTTCTCCATGTTAGGAAGAAACCAACACCCCTTCTTCACAAAATGGAAGCTTCCACTACCAAATTGAGAGTGCTGACAAATTCTGATTACAATAAACTGGGCGGAAAAGGGTTGCATATAATCACCATCATCTATGCATGCATTCTATGAGCACGTATTAAATATGCACGGATTACTTTACAACTTTAACCACAACTCCACGCACACACACACACACACACAAATAATTCCCCTCTTCCCCCCAGGAATATTACAAATGCCGAGGTTTCTTTCCTAGGGTGGAAGATTTTTTGTTTTGTGATGGGGTAAGAAAGAAAAAAAAGGCGCTGTTCCAAGTTTTGGTGCTGAAAGAGCTGCTGCATTCCGAAGGAATCGCGATCGATTCAGCTGGGGAAAGGAGAGGGGTGATGGAGTAGGATCTAGCTGCCAAAGGGGCTTTTGGAAACCTGCATGATCCTGCAGAGTGGGGAGGCGGGAGGGGGGTTGTGATGGAGGGGTGGAACGGTGAAAGTTCTTTGCTATGGGGACTCAATCCGGCAGATCATGGACTCGCTTTCCAGGCTGCTGCTGCTTGGTTTAAGCATTAGAAGTACTGAAAGTGGAAGGAACAGGGGGCAAGGAAGAGAGAGAGAGAGAGAGAGAGGTAGGTGGGGGGAGCCGGGGGGCGCCGGGGGAAAACATGGGGCTGCGGAGCGTTCAATGGCATCTGATCGTGGTGCTGAAACCTAACAATCACAGCTCCTCGCCATCAGCTGATCTAACCCAACAAACTCACAATAGAGAACTTTCTTTCATCCTGAAAGAGGATTAAAGGCTGAGGAGGTGTCAAACATTGCACTATACACAGGGGTCACTTGAAACAAAAATAAAAAATAAAAGTTTATTGGGGGGGGGGAGAGGAAGGTTTCTATTTTGTTTTGTTTCCTCTCAGATTTTCCTATAACTGGAACAGGTTATTTTTAAAAAAGTGAAAGTGCCTAAGTGAACTCAAATCCAAAGCTAATACGTCAGATCAGGCCAAGGGAAGAGAAAGACAAGTGCAAAAAAAGTGATCAATAAAAATCAGTTTTGCAATTGACACTAGAAATGGCTTCGACCTGGGCTCCAGTCTCCTTGTTCCCAACTCTTGCTCAGCACATTGCATGGAAGTGCACAAAGTAGCCCAAGACAGGAGATTTTTCCATATTCCTAAAACATGTCGACCAACTCAAAATGGACGCCTCATTTTTTTTATTATTTTTTTTTTACGTTTTAACCAGTGCTTATCTTTTTACTATTATTATAACCCCCACCCCAGGAAAGGGATCTAAGAAACGGATCGTGTTTTGAAAACATACATTTTCTCACTTTACACTTAGGAAAATGGATGTTTTATTCTCTGCTCACGTATTTTTCAGCTAACGTAGCCACTTTTAGGATGTTTAGAAAGTGCATTGGGGGAAAAAAACAGAACTGAATCGATCTATTCCTTACTTGTTTTTCATTAAGAGCTGCTATTCTTGATTGCCTTTCATGGATTTGTTTCTTAAGATCACCGTTCTGCAAAAATGGCAATAAAATGCATATTAAAGGCAAAGTGTAAAACTAACCCGTCATGAATAAACTTGAGATTAGACATTGTTCAAAGGCAAAACCGTTTCATCAACGCCGTACAAAAGCATGCACACACACATAAACACCCTCTTTAGTCAAAAAGCTCAGTGAAGACTACAAAATGAGATCTCTTACTGATAAAGTTTCTCATCCTGCTGTCCCGGCACAACTGCGCTTATTACAGCAGGAATAAAATACTGAAGAAGAGGAAAAAAGGATCTGCATTTACCTGTGGATCTTGCTTCATCTGTGCAACTAGTTTCTATAAAAAAAAAATCACCCCAAAAAAGGAGGAATTAGAAACTGTTTCAAGTTTAATGGATTTTTTAAAAAATGTGAGTGTGTGTGTCGGGAACGGGGGAGGGAGGGGGGTAAGGAACAAAGAGGCAAGTAAACACTGCGAGTCAGTTTCAAGCAAAGCTCATAAATATTCAAGTCTCGTCCTAATCTCTCCAACACACACAAGCACCAACCGCAATGTTAACTCCGATTCTCCACAACACACACACACACACACACAACTCGGCCGAACAGTCTCCCAAACTACTTTTGCAAAGTGTTCGATATTCCAAGGGGGATCCGGGGGGGGGGCTCTCGCCGGCTCCCCCAGGCTCAGCTCCAGCCTCCCCCCTCTTCACTCTCACTCCCAGCCCCCCTCCCCTGATCGATAGACCCTGCGACAAGCAGCAAACGCTCCTCGCTCAGCATGCGAGGCTGGCTCCCTGCGGGTCCCCCGCCCCCCCCCAGCTGCCCGCTCGCGCACCCCGGGGCCAGCCGCGCGGGCTCGCGGCGTTACCTGGTGACACTGGATTTCCACTTTTAACGCCTCTTGCAAGCTCTGTAGCTCCATCCCTGCAACTTGCCCGGCACTTTGCTGCCACTTTCGGAACCCGGCGAAGT